>NW_010404267.1:18391-62484 GCF_000710305.1 Buceros rhinoceros silvestris | reverse complement strand
TCCCTACAGATGCATTTCTTTTTTGTTGTTTCCAAGGCTGAAATTAGATGAGCCAAATCACAACCCAAGTGTCTAGCCCAGGGGGGTGATAGTCTTCTTTAAATAGGTTATGGCAAGACATGGAGCAGTGAATCTGCATGAAAGAGCTGTGAAATAATTCTGCTTAAAGTGAGTTATAATCTAAGGGAAACACCACAGTTTTGTAAGCAAGCCTTCAGTTGCAACAATGTGTTAGAGTGGGTGGTTTTTTCCTTTTCACTCATAAATCTGTACAGTGTTTTGTATTTATAGGCTGTGAAACTGGAAAGGAGGAGTGATTTTTGAGACATATTCCTCCTGCTTGGTAAAGCTGGGTGGCATTTCAATAGCATATTGTTATTCAGCCCTTGGAGAACACAGCAACTGTAGGGAATTACAGGGGGACTGGAGGTAATTTTTTTTTACTTTGTAGTGCTGAGCTTGATTTACCAAAAAAATGTTGATTTTAAATAACAAGCTCTAGGCTGTGAAACCATGGTTTTCTGTTAAGTAAGACTTTCATAACGTTGGTGAAATATGAAATACAAGTCACACTCTGCTGCCAGTAGGTTCTACATTGCAAGCTTTTAGTAGCAGTGTGGAGCGTAATATTTACTCTAAGTCCTAAACTGAGCACAGAATCTGCAGTAAAAATATTGCAAAATGCTCTAGCAATAAACGAAGCAACAGAAGAAAAAGGCCAAGTCCGTGGTGGTGTATTGGGGTTTTGTCACCGCCAGAAATACTCCAAACAAATAAAGCAGTTCACACTACTCCTGGTTCTTTCTTTATTAACATTAGAACAAGCAAAGTAAAATCTTGTAGAGCTCCAGCTACGGCATCTGGCTGCGCAGCTTTTCAGGAAGCACAAAGACCCTCCCAAAAAAAGCAAAAGGGATCTTTTTTCAATGGCATTTTAACAAGAAATAGTGATTTCTGGAGGTGTTTGGCAGACTTTTCTTTTCCAGCTCCTGAGCGAATGTCTCCTGTAGTGAGGTTGTCAGTCCGCATTGGTTTATCCCATGTGCAGGTCCTGCTGGCAAATAACACAAATTAAAAGCGGCTGACGCTCCTTACACGACATAATGCAGCAGAGCATGTCTGCCAGGTAGAGGCAGAACACCCCTGGGTTGTTACTGGTCATTGTGGAGGTAGAGGACTTACATATGGCACGTGTAGGTTCCTTCCAGGGAATTCTTAAAGAAACCAACATTGCATAAATCATGAAAATATCACATTTAATGTGAAGTTGGTTTGGGATGTGTAAGCTTTAACTTTCAGAGTTTGTAAGGGTCTCTTCTTAGGGATCATTTCAAAATGTCTCTTTGATCTGTAGACCTCAAAGGTGAAGATCGTCATTATCAATATACAGATAGGTAAATGGGGACATGTCGTCATCAAAGGCCAGACTTTCAAAGACATTTTGATCCTTTCAAACTGACATAAATACCAAATGTCATTCTTAAAGGTGCCAAAGTCAGTGAAGACCAAAGACAACTTGAAATTAGTCTGACTTAGGCTCTTCTCTGGTGTTATACCAAAATATTAGGGCTCCTAATTAAAAAAGTAAGGAAGTGCCTCTATCCAGTTGATTTTGCAGGTTTTACCAGTCCATGCTGGGTATGCTGTGACTATGGCTTTCTTTGATTATATTCCTCTGCAGACCTAGGCACACTTCATTTCTGGATCCGTATCAGTCTCAGGCAGGAGCTAAGTACTGATTAATAATCAGGACTCGGTCATCTTCAGTCTTCACCAAAATGTTTTTGTTTGAGCATCTGCTGTTGAAAGGTTCACCTAACGTCAGCTTACTATGTCATGCAACATGATTGATCATTTGGTAGGAAAAAACAGTTGTTGAGGAAAACTGGGCAGCTGTCACCAGAAAATGCCTACCCCAGTAAAGTTCCTCTGGCTCTGCCTGGTTTGTGGGTGACTTTTGTGGGATTCTTTCATAGTGACTGGAACAGTTAAGACTTAAGCAGTTCCTGGAGACTGCTAGCTCCAGATCTCACTCAGCAACGTAGCTGTCAAATCCCCATATTGCTTTGGGCATTCGTTTCTGAAAATCAGGCCCAACACAATTTCCTCATGTCTTCAGGAGGACTCCACCTTCCTTCATCCCGCCTCAGAACTGCCCACGTGGGTTGGTGCATCCATGCATGGTAGGATGGTGCAGTGCCTCTCTATGCCAAGCCGTGCCCATGGGGGCTCGAGGGGACCGATGGAAATAGCGATAGTTAAGAGGAAAGGTAGCAAAGTAACCCCTCAAAAAAGGCACAACAGGAATTTGCATTAGGTAACCAAAAAAAGCATGAAAAACTGAATGTTGTAGAAAATCTCTAAACCAACGATCTTGAGCCCATTGCTGGTTTTTCTTTGTTTTTTACTATGCCTATTCAGTCATTTGTGTAAGATCCTTTTTGCTTCATTTAAGGATCAATGCTTTCAGTATTAACCTTTTGGCTAGATACTAATGACGACATTTTTCCTGTAAAATAGACAGCATAGCAAGGGAATGAAAAATTTTTCTTACAGATATTCCCCACTAGAATGACCATGGCCGTGAATATGCAAAAGAGATTTTCAACAGATTTCTGTGCAGATAGATGGAAGCTGAAGATATTGTTGGTCCCTTAGTGACAATAACGTCTCAAAATACATTTTCTCCCTTAAATTTATTTATTTACTATTAACAATAAATCAATGGAAGCTTTCATATTTTATCAGAGTCATTTGAGTTTAAAGCTCCCAAGAGAAGCACAGAGACAGAGACAGTTTAAGTGTTTTTATCAATAAAATGCTGTGCTTTTTAACACTTCTAAAATGCAGCATATATCTGCAGATATATGTGCAATATATGTGCAATTTTGCACATATAAACTGTGAATTTTTACTCACTGATGAATCTTAACTGATGCATTTTATCAAGCAATGAATGACAGTCATTTTTTTCCCAAATGCTGGGACTAGGATTTTGAAGCATGAGTCTGAGCATGATCAGTCCTCACTGAGGCCAAGCAGAACCGTTGGGATTGAAATTTCTCCACAGCTGCAATTAGCCACCTACTCACTTGAATGCTGCATGGCTCACAAACAGTAAATAGGGGCGTTTGATGGGGAGGAGAAAATGAGAGCTGTTAGATAGCGAATCAAGAAGAGGTAGCGAATGTTCAACAGCCAGGGCAAGGAATGTTAAACATTTGGAATTTCCAGTGTCTGCCCAGCAAAGGCCGGGCACAGATCTCAAATTAGACCAGCTCAGGAACCAGATTTTTTCTCACTCTCTCTTGAGGTCTGAGGAGGAAGAAGGAGTTTGTCTTTGGGCTCTGTCTGTTAGAACACTGTGAAAGATAAATAACTTCACTATTATCAGATTTACTGCAAAGTTCTATAGACCACAGATTTGGGGGGAAATTCACTTGGTAATCTTGACCTTGATGCTTCAAATTTTAATGCAGTGCTGCTTCTAAGGAAAGGTTCGGGTTTTTACCCAGCAATTAGTTTGCATGGGTTTTAACCATGTTTTTAACAGTTTTAATTAACCAAAACTTCAGGTGAATTAAGTCTCTGAGGTTCTGGGGCAGTTTCAGCACTCACTGTAGCTACAAATGTTTACTTTTCAGCTACACAGTCAAGTCTGCAATTAGCCTGTTTCAGTGGATGCATGGCTGAAAAGTAAATGACGGAAGCATAGACCATTCAATGATATCGACTCTTTCTCTCTCTCTCTTTCTCTTGCTCTCTCTCACACACACAAAGTCTATACTAAAATACCAAAGCTTAAAGTTTTGGGTATATTTAGCCCTTCATTGCAATCTATTTAATTACTTGGTACCAATTAAATGCAACCTCATTAATTTCTGATATTTTTCTGATAAGCCAGCAGATATGGTTATATCAGCTGGCCGCCTGAGAGACATCTCAATAGCATGGCTATCTCCAGTGTTTGCAGTGCCGTAGACCCGGGACAAATAAGGGGAAAGGTAATTTATAATCTCAGCCTGCACATCCTAAGATTATTTACATCTGAGTAATATTCAGAGAGGAAAAAAACCAACTGCACTCCAAAAATTTTGTGATGCTAGAGTGTTTTGATTTAAAATCGTTTGGGATTCACAAAACTATGGCTGAAGTGAGAAGTCATCAGAAAAGTTATTTTGCCTGTATAATGACTGACTTTTTTAAGCAGTGCAAAAATCCCTGTGGATTTTGAAAGGAGTAGGGCTGGGCCCGTGAATCGCACACTGTATCCGGAAGAGCTTCAATAAAAAAATGAAAAAAAGTCCCCTAAATAGAAATGTTTGCTAATGAAAAATGTGAGATATAACAAGTCTTCAAGTTTAATCAACCCTTTAATTAAATGAATCATTTGGTTTCCTTTTATTACTTTACCTTCACACTCTCACCTCCTGCTTTTTCTTCATGCTCCTAATCACATAACCAGCAAAAGCTTTGCATTTTAATAATCCTACCTTCAAACTTTCTTTGCGATGTGTTGATGTGGTTCATCTGTAATAGAGGGAAATATTCAACCCATTCAGACTTGCACATTATTTTGAAATTCTTATACAGAGGCTGTTACAAAGTGTGTGAGACACTGGTTATTCCTGAATTCAACAGATTGATTAGCTGGGGATTGATTAGTCACCAGCCTGCATTTGGGAATAGTTACATACTTCAGCTGGTAGATAAAAATGTGCATTTTGTCGAGTTTAAGGAGCATAAGGGAATTGTTTCTTTGACCCTGTGGATACATGGTGGTGCTTGTTCTGGAGGCTTGATCTAGGGTTATTTGGTTCTGTTTAAGCAGACTAAGACTTGTGATCAGGGTAAGAGACTAGAGTGTCTTTACACCGAGACTGTGCTCTCCAGGACTGTTTTTTGTTTGCTGTATGACTTCAGAAAACACACTACATCTGGCATTGTCTCGGTTTACCCACCTCTTTGAAGAGGAACTGATGAATCCTCTGTAGAAAACTGTTTCTGTGTGCAAATATGCTAACTGGGAAGAAGAGTGGTTCATGGATCCTGGGTAGGCATTTTATGGAGTAGGATCCGGACCCACACCTGCCCCTTCTAGAGCGAATATCCTGTGCTGCAGCATCTTTGTAGCACTCATTTTTGCTCTAAGAATCTGTCTTTTCTGTGACAAGGCATGGGCAGTTGTACCAGGCACAGGGCATCCTGGTCCCCAGAAGCTAGTGAATGCCTTGCGCTGTGTCCCGGGGAGCCAAAGCAGCTTTCCCTTTGACTAACAGTGTGCTATAATTAGAGTTCATTTCGCAGCCACAAGAGGAGCATTTTGATGGTAGATCAGTCTAGGATGCCCTCTTACCTGTTTAGCTGGGAAAACACCCTCCACCTAGTTTGTGAAGGTCTTGGATTAAGCTCTCCAGAGAGGTGGCTGAGGCACGCCCATCAGCAGGCACGTAGGAGCGTTTTGGAGAAACCCAGTTTAACATCAAATGCTGTCAGGACTGTTAGATCTACTGTGCTTTTGTTATTCCAGTTCGTTGTTACAAAACATTGCAAGTATGTTGGTACACAAGAGTCTGGAGTTACATACCAACCCGGGTGGAAGGTGCCCGCTCCGTTTGCAAGCCAGCAGGGATCCTGCTGACTGGCCACCAAAATTAATTGCGAGTAGCTGGCACATCTCCAAGCAAGCACTATTCATCCCTTCGTTATCACAAATCTTCGCTGTCACTTCTTAATCAACTCTTCATTCATAATTCTACTGCTTTTATTTTGTTTACCCTTCTAGAATGATTGATGTAAACACACTTTATGCTCAGCAGTTATTTTGCATGAAGATTAAAACTGTAGCAAGCAGTTTGTAAGATATTGAGTCTTGACAGAAAAGGAGCTCAGAGACAATTCTGTGGCACGACTGGGAACGCAGTAGTAATCGTCCACCCAAATTATCCTTTTTCCTGCCCAGTTCCTTGGAACCAAATTTAAACCAACTTTTCCTGCTTTTCAAGGGCCAGCATTACTAAAATTGTTCTTTCTCCATATGAAGGAAAATTTGTCCTTCTTAGCCTCGTAAAAGAAAATTAAAGGAGTCTTCTTCGTGAACAAGTTGAAGCAAGCAAGCAAGGCAATGGCAGAAAAATTAACTGCCAGCATTTTAGGAGACTTCAGTTGTTTCCCTGTAACAATTTATTAATTGTCAAAGGGGCACATTCCTATCACTTCTTGTGTTACCAAGCTAAGGGCAAGGAATTCTTTCACATGTCATCCAAATAATGAACACAAAACCCTGTGTCTCAAGACCTGGGCCATGATGCGGGTATTATGTTTAATGCCATCTTTTACAATTCTTGTGTGATTTGCTTCCTAATTTTGTAACTTCTAGTTAAATTAAAACCTTAATTCTGGTTAATTATTTACTTTTATTTTAGGGGGTTTGAATTCCTCTTTCCTTATCTCCAGATCCCTTCACAGTTTTGTTTTAGCTTCCTTATTCCTCATATTTGCACGTTCACAAGGATCTAAGCTCTTCATTCCTAGCAGCCAAAAATCCTCCCTTGACTTCCGCTCAACTTGATGTGAGTTCAGCCCTTGGAAAATTCAGGCTGCTCTGTGAGGAAATCCATTGCAACAGCAGCAATTCAGAAATGGTTGTTCCAGCCAAATTCTCCCAAACAAAAATCCCTAATTTTAACCTGCAGATCCACGGAGTGATAGTAATGGTAACTTATGCAAATGAGGCGTTTGCTTGGTGAGTGTTGAGACTTCATTCATTACTCTCTGCCAAATATGCTTAAGATCCATATGTGTCACAGTAATTAAAGCACGTGTGGTGGGGAGGGGGGTAAAGAAGGGTGACTAAAGAGACCATTACTGAACAGATCAAGTAACGGAGCTGTGCTTTGCTGCCATCACCTTTAATACATTCAGAAGCTCTGATATGGCCTAATCTGTTAACGTAAATTGAAAAAAGTCATGATAGCAAAAATGAGTAAGGAAGGAGTGCACCAGGAGGCAGAAGTATAATTAAAAAAGCTCCCTTTATCTAAAAACTTCATTAAAAACAAAGAAACACACGAAGATATATAGGACATAAGTTTTAATTAAAGTGCAGCTGCTGCTCTGCAGTCTCGGCATAGAGCACACACTTCCCTCTTCCAAACAGCTATGGCCTGGCTCTAACGTTTCCCGTTTGAGAACACCTCTGGGTCTGACATTACCACAGAACTCCCCGATGAAATGTGAAACTGGTCAAAGTGCTGTGCCGGGGGTCCAGGACAGGGACTGCAGCTCTGTGCTCCTCGCTCCGTTCCGAGGGAAGGTCGAGCACTCCCACCTCCAGCACGGGGCCCGGTGCTGCGCCAACACCTGGGAGCACGGCAATGCTGCAGCCGGAGTGGGGGGATGAGGGGTGTTTCGAGCTGGGCCCGGAAAGCCCGAGCACTCCCACCTCCAGCACGGGGCCCGGTGCTGCGCCCCTGCCGGGACGATGCTGAGCCAACACCTGGGAGCACGGCAATGCTGCAGCCGGAGTGGGGGGTTGAGGGGTTTTTCCAGCTGGGACAGGAAAGCCCTGGATAGTAAGCTAATGCGAAGCCATATCGCGCTATAAACTCACTAATTCAGTATTCAACAGAACCAGAGCTGCTTTCTTAAATGGACTCTTTTTGAGTGGATTCGCTTGAGCCAAACCCCTCTGGAGTGGGCAGTTATAGTGTTTGACTGAAGAACTGTGTCAGCTTTCAGCAGGTTTGGGGAGGCAGGGGTAAGCCTGTAGAGGCATATGGGGACTGTTTCCCATATAAGTAACTTTTAGAGTAAATAAGGAATTACTCTGAAATAAAAACTGTAGCAGTAACTAGTCTGTTGGTGCTGGGAAAACCCACTGAGAGTCTTGATCCAGCTCTGGGGACATCCTGCTCTGGTACATAAAAACATTTGCAAGCATCGGTCGTTTTAGACAAACGTTTCTGATACCAAAGAAGCATGGTTTCTCCCAGCTCTGCCTTTCAGTTTTGCTGCACAAGGCAAGATTTTATTTATTTCCTTTATCTGTACATTGAGATTTTCACAAAAACATGAGACGTCTGGTCACTGACTCTTTAAAGACCTCTCAAAGGTCACAGGTCTCATGCCAAAAACCACCCATCAGTAAAATTAAGGACTCGGTGATAATTTTCCTTTGCACATTGAGGAGTTATGTTTTAGGAACAAGCTGCTTTGAGGAGCTTTGCACGCTCGCGTTCTCAGCTAAGATGGCAAACATATCTCCGGGTCAGACTGTAGTGATTTTCTCCTTCATTGGGCCAAAACAAGACCCCATGCAGCATTTACGTCTTCGGGGGGTAGCAGGATAAGGCCTCATGCTGATCTTTGCCCACGGGTGACACTTACCTGTGGGTATTTCACAGCTAGGTGAACCTTACAAACTTTACAAAATACTGGAGCAGCTGCAAAATTGTAGGAAGTCAAGTTGGAGCCAGATTAATTTTTTTTGTTGTTGTTGTTACTTTTGTACTTTAAATTGGTCTCTTGTCTCATTCCAGATCATTTGATTAACGCACAGGTGATCACTGGAAAATACTGGTGCATTGCTAGGAACTTGCTTAGAGAGGGACAAAGGAGTTTTGAGATGCTTTCAATTTATTTATTTATTTATTTTAATGCTGTCTATTGATTTTTCCTCTTCAGTTTTTGCAGAGCAGACCTGTCACAAGTGTCCTTCATAAATCTTCACATCTGGTTTCTCACATAAATTCAAGCCAAAGAATTGTTAAGAAAATATTAAAGTAATTTACATTTCTGCCAAGGATCCTAACCCCCCCTCTTCATAAAGAGCACAAACATGTCAAGGAAAACTCCAGAATAAAGGCAGTGTGTTAGAAAACATATTGCCTGCTGCCTATAGACAATCTTGATGGGATAAAAATGAATCATATCTCCCTGTTATACCTTACTGAGCAAATTTTTCACGGTGAGAGCCAAGGTTAGTGTTCACTGGTCTTCTATTAAAGTCTATCTCCTTGGCATTGAGACAGGCAGAGACACCGGTGTGAAAAGCAGAAAACAAGCAAACCAGCCCAGTTCTGTAAAATTCAGGAGACTCCTCCACATGACAACCCCTGCAGGACCCAGGAGGTGCTATGACTTTCTCTTAGGCGAGCTCCTTGCAGGGGTGCAACACAGTGCCGTGATAGCACCTCACGACTCCTGGGGTTCGGGGCTGGCTCTTGGGGCAACGATCCATGCCCAGGATAATAAAAGCTTCCAAAAATAGCTATTTGTTACTATTGCCACTTGCATGACTTTGACAGAAAAAAAAATTTACAAAATTCCCTAATTAGGGGATCCCTAATTAAGGGAAGATTGAGGTTTCCATTCCCATATTCTGATCACTTCTTCATCCTTTTTTGCCCTCCTGTTTGAAACAGGGAGCACTTTTGTGCACCTCAGGTATTTTTTTATGCTCATCTGACCCAAGAGAACACTCTTCCTGCTGCTGCTTTGGCACCTCAAGCCCCACCTGTGTCTGCATTTTGGAAAACAGACCATAGCATTTGCTCGGAGCACCGTCCTTGAGAGAAGAACTGGATTTTACACACAGCACTGCATGCTGCCTGACAGGCTGGGAGGTTACCTTTGCGTGTGCGATATCCAGAGGACGTTGTGTAAGCGTCAGGGATGGCAGCTCTTTTCCTTTCCTTTCTCTCTATTAGTCTCCAGCATGCAGTGCATTATACGAAGTTCTTCAAATCATGTCTTAATATAAGCCTCAGAGTTATGATTGTGTCTTCACATCTTGGCCAATAAACCAAATTTAATCTTATTTATCTGTTCTGGTTGATCTGAGGAGCTTCAAAAATGGCTGTTAGCAAATGCAGTCACAGGGAAAAAAAAAGGTAATAAAAGTTAATTTTGTTGTTAACAAATACCCGTGTTGCTGAAAAAGGATTTATGGAGGTCATTTGTGAATCTGATCTATATTCTTTCATTGCATCAGTAGTCTGATAGGGATCTTGCTGGTTTACAGTTCCTATTCTAGCTGAGCTTCATAGCAGTCACTTATTAAACTGCAAGTAAAAGCACACGGTATTATACACGACGGCCATTTTTAGGTGGGATAACCTAGTGAGGGTGCAGGGGCTGAGCTCCATCGGTTGAATAAACCATGCTCTGTTTGAGGTCTGACCTGATGTCAGCTTGAGTTTGGAGTATGCATTTGATGCAGGAGAATTTTAATTTGGATCCTGAAGCCATCTCTGCAAATTATACATAAAGTTCCAATCAAACTGTGAATCACTGCTTCTATTGGTACAGGTCTCATATCCGAGGTATTTGTCTTTATAGATGGATGCTGTATAATCAGATAATCTATATGGCAGCTGAGTTACCAGACTTGAAAGTGTTTGCAGTATCTGGAGGAATAAGCTAATGACTTTCATGAAAAACAAGAAATTATCAGTTGGGTATTGCAGTAGTCAGAGTCTTCACAACTAATGATAATCAATAATAAATAAATAGAGATAGACAGGTAAATGGTTTTCACCAATCCACAAGTTTGGATTGTGGATCATGTGGAAGTTTGCTTAGTAATCATTAACTGCAGCTACCTCACAACCGTATTTTGTACCTTCATGCTTGAGAATATCAGTCTTCAAATCTTTGAAAATATTGTTTTCTAGTATAAATAGTGCTTTTTGGCATCCAGCTAGATCTTCTTCTCCCTTGGTTTAAATATAACAGTAATGACCAAATGTAGCTACTGAAATTTCTGTGGCTCTGCCTAAGAGAAGAGACTTTTCTCATGAGAACCTGAATAAAACAGGCAGAGCCCAGAAACCAGACAGAGCCAAAGTTACTCTAAACAAGAACCCAGCATGTTTAATCTGCTATTCAGCTGTTCCCTGTGGAGATGTTTTTGCAGCGTGTGCCTGGAGTGAGTTCGTGGGGTTATCTAACACTGCTGTTTCCCATGCACTCACTGCTGTGCTGAGATGGTCACAACCCAAAACTTCAAGTAAATTCTCCTGAAAACAGTGTGCAAACACAAGTTTGAAATCTTCAGCCACAGGTGTATGATTTTCCTTCTCTTTAGCAACTGGATTGACTCTCAGATATGTGCTTTAAACCCTAAAAAATTTCACTGAGGAAGCCTCTACTCATTTTGTTGTTGTTATTTTGATAAATCCAAATCTATTAAACAAGCCCCAGTTTATTGGAACTAACTTTTGCGCAGAGAATATGCTATCCATCAGCTTTGTCTTGTAATCTACACACTGCTTGTTTTCCTGCCTATCCAAACAGATCAATCCCAGAGATAGCTGAAGCTGTCACGTAGTTAACTGGGTGACTATCGCTGCATCTTTCTTTTACTTTCTTTTTCTTCTTTCAAAAAAAAAAAAGAAAATATTACTTGAGTGGTGGGAAAAGTGGCTATACATTTAACTGAGTGAAAGTGAAGTTTAAATCAGAGCATGATAACTTTCTTCAGAAGAATATGTTAATGACTTGACACTCTTGCTAATGTTAATTAGATTATTCTGAAATGGAAGCACATGTTTCTAACAGTTGGCACACTTTGTCAGTGTATGAACAACAATGTTTATCTCCGTGCTAGTTTCCTGATCTTTCAGTATGAATAATTGAAACATTTTAGTACTGGAAACTCAATATTTCATCTCAGGCCAAACTTAACACATTTCATTTTATTTTTAGTCAGAAATTCAGCAATACATCAAAATAATGAGAGTTCGTAAATCCATGGATGTGCTTCTATGATTACAGCTGAAAGTGTTTGTGGGAAGAAAGCCTTGCCATCTTTCTGTGCTATCTTCTTAAATGGGCCCTTCTAAATATTTTCCATCTAGGCTCCTCATTTGTTCAAAGCTACCAAATCAGGTAGTTTGTCATTTATATTCTACAAAGATGCAGAATTGTGATCAATAGAGATTGAGGGCACTCAGTATCTTTCAGATGCTTGTAGCGGCTCTGTATATTGTGTAGAGAATTTGCTGCTTCAGAAGAGAATCCCAAGAGATCTTGTGATCACCCAGAAGGATATGTCGGTGGGTTTTGTCTTTCCCAGCAAGCCGCAATACTTGACAGCCTCTTTACTGTTTAAAGTTCAGAAGACCCCACCAAGACATGGCCATGTTGCAGCCAAGTTCCAAGTTTTCCATGCTTCATTTGATTTTTTTCTTTGTCCTGAGAACTCTCTGCCAGTTCTGAGTGGTCCATTTCCCTTAGGGGGGAATGTACTTATTTACTAAGTAGAGATGCAAAATGCCTGTACTGATAGGTTATGGTCAGCAGGTTATATTTACAGATAGGGGTGACCTATTTACAGACTGAGTGGGGTGACCTCTTTCAGCTGCAGTACCACCTTCAGAAAAGCTGCATTTAGTGGGTTTTTTACAGCACTGTAATTCTGTGCTGAAAACCGTGGCTGGATGTCCAATCTCACGCAGCTGGCAGCAGGATCTCCTCCTTTCCTGATAATATTTCCTCAGGCAACACCCACCTCAGGCAGCCGCTGCTTACCTACATTGTGTAGACAGAAGCACAAGTCTGAGTTTGGAGAAAATACAGAGGGGCCAAGAGGAAAACTCAAGCTCGTGCTGTTTCTTATTGTCAAAATCAGCAGAACCTGGTGGTCCACGGGCACTGCGTCTGCAGAGACCTGGGTGGGAAAGGAGTGCAGTCTCTTCCCAATGTCCTGGTCCATGGTTAGGACCTAGGACAAACCTAGAAACAAGAGCCAATGCAAAAGTTTTATTTCCAGACCAAGCCATTCAATGCAGAATTTCTGAACTCCTTCAGATATTTTACTTTTTGACTTAATCTGCCAGCCTATAAAGGACCTTCAGAAAACGGGGAGAAAAAATGTAAAATGTATTTGGTTTAAGGAATTCATAAATTTTATCTGACTTTATCTCTGGAATGTCATATTTCTTGAACAGACCTGAACTACCACTATGCTTGGATCTTTTTTGGATCAAAGGCTCAGGTTTGCTTTCAGTGTAAGGGTTTTATGTGAAACCTCAAAGAAAAAGCCAAAAGCTCTAACTTGGAAACCATGGCCACTTTCTCCCTTCAGACTCTATTTTTAATTCGCAGTGGCTCTCAGTATAAGAGGAAAGGCCAAAAAATTCTAGACAGGCATTTTTATTGAAAGCTGTGGGAAGCAGTCGGGGAGAGGCTACGCACGAGCCTTCCAAAATGAGGTGGTGTATGCACAGCCCAAACGGCAACTGTCAGGTCAAAAACCAGAGAGCAGCCTCGGGGCGCTTCTGCTTCCTCTGCTCCTGGATTGTGCTGAACCCCAGCAATGCGTGCCCAGGCAGCCAGCCCACCCCGGTTTGGCACCTCTCTGTCAGCAGGTGGAATTAGCAACTTTGGGACAAGTTTACTTCCCCGCCACTTCCTCCGCTGAATGTCAATATTGTCGTTTGTTTCAGTCCTGTCCGGGGTTGTTTAAGTTCTTTTTCCATATAGAGAGGGAAAATGTCACAGAATTTCTTGAAGGGAAGAGCTACTCTTTTCTAAATTTCCAAGGAAGAAAATCAGGAACCAGTCTGACACCTTTAGAGAATAAGATGGTGCTTAGGAGCGAACCTATTTTCTTTAACAAGGTAGAGGGTAATTGCCTAACTCCCTTTTTTCCTGAGGCAGACATTTCCACTTAGTAATAACAGAATTTGTTACCAAGCAGTGTCTCATACAGACTTAACAGTTAGTTTGTAATTGTTTTCTTTTATCTATGTGACTAATGAAATGTACGTGATAAAGGACTGTTCTAAGAGGCAAATGAGGACATTGGAGTTCTTATATGTCATGAGTTTTATACATTGAATGTGGAAATTAAATTAGGCTTCAGTCTCCTGGAAATTTATATCTTCGTCCCTGTAATGCTTCATATATTTAATTAAAATTATAATGTATTTGGCTGCAGTTGTGAAATTATTTTAAGAGAAAGTGATTTCTTCTGGGGCCTTATTTGGGTGGTGAATTAAAAGATGTAGAGATGCAAAAATAATAGTAAGGTCTGTTGGGAGAGTGGTCAGAGCCTATTCTTGAGAGTTTATTTAAAACACTAGTAAATTCAGATTAAAACGTCTCCCCAAATTAAGGTTTCTTATAATTGTTGCTGCCTTAATGTTAGAAATGGAAACATTTTCCCGATGCTTTCTCCTAGTTCAGCTGTTGCAATTACAGTCCCAGAACTCTGCTTGTGGTGTCATAAATCCCAGAGTAACACACTAATGTGTCCATTTCCTTTATCTTTTAGTGTGGTTAAAAGTGGAGCTGTCTTTTCAAAGACACCGTGATTGGAGTGACTTATGCTGACCAGTTCCAATTTTCTCTCCTTGTAAGCTCTATTTAGTGTTACGAAAACAATTCAAAGGCAGATTGTAGGTGCCACACATCTCCTCTGACCTTTAAATCAAATTTAGTATTTCACTCTCTAGTAGGCCACCAAGCAAAAGTTGACAGCTTAATAAAGTGGAAATTTTAGGCAATAAATCTAAGAATTCTTCCATCATTCATGAGAAAAGAGATCAAAGCTTTGCCATATTGTTGAATATCTCCTAAACAAGAGCTTCTGAAACTTGTGTAGAATAAAAGCTCGTATTGCCAAAAGTGAATTTTCCTGCCCTCAATCACATACCGAGGCCCATCCTACTGCCTGCGTTAGCTCTGGGATAGCCTGCGTGGCAAGCAGCAGTCCGCGTAGGATCAACTAGTGCAGAACCATGATTACATCACCAGTGGTGGGCTGTGGACTTCAATGCATGCAGTCCTGAAAAAGCTCCCTCCCCCCATAAATAAAAGGTATATTTTAGAAAGATATTTGGTCAAATACCAAATAATTTGGGTTGAACTGTGGTATAATGTTACTCCCCATAGTTCATATAAAATGATATTTCCCTGCTCTAGAGTCAGTGAGAGGAATTCTTGCCAGTCCTTGTCAGGAGTAACATGCTGCAGGTACTTATGAAAAACGCTGCAATTTTTTTTTGTTTACTGACAAAGCAGTTTTACAGAAGTATCTCTTTTTTTGACAGTTAAGCCCAAGGTTAAGGGCATTGTGAAAACTGCTTGAGGTAATGACAGTGGGAAATGCAGCTTTGGGATTAAAGGCAGAACAAAAAACAAGGAGAACGTTAAAATATTTGGGACTGCATTGCAAGCAAACATAACTTCTGGGTAGAAAAAAGCAAAAAAGCCCTCCAGGTACAAAACTACTAGGTCAGAGAAGGTCTGGCTTCCATTCAAGGATGTGTGCGGTTATATGATCGGCCTGAAGCATTGAGTGACCTGCTAAAGCAAGAGCTGATGCACTGTGGCACAGGCAAGAATGACGTCCAGTTATGCCGTATACCTGCCTCGCGCAAGGGCAGGGCTTTCCTCGAATCCTTCCAGGGATTTACCATGGTTTGTTGCCATGTTACTACAGTCACGGTGTTTTTATTAACGTTGCATGAGCTATATCCCTTTTGATTTCTCCCCAGACGTTACCGCCCTTACTCTACAGCTCCCATAAGAATTTTTGCGCTCTTTTCTTTGTCATTCCCCAACCATGGACTAAACTAGTCTGGAAAGACATTTTCCAGCAATTACCTGAAGGCATGAAAAAAAACCAAAGCATTAGAGCTAGGCCAGCAAGCAACAGCACCAACCAAACCACTGTCTGGTACAGCAGTAGTCACCAAATGTTTTTGACGATCAGGTCCATCTTGCCTAAATGGGGGCGTTTCCAGCATGAAATCTTGCCTTTCTATCAGAGTTCGGCAAGGGGAAAAAAAAAAAAACCAAACCTAAAAGAACCTGTAACGTACACGGCAGTGGACAGATGTGTGTGAGGGGTTGGGCTGGAGGTGTTGCTGCTGTTTGTCTTTGCAACTGAGAAGGTTGTATGGAGTGGTTGGTATTTTAAAGTCCTCCTTGAAGAAGGACAAAATGAAGCTTCCTGATTTCAGACATTATACTTTTCTAGGAATACATATTTTATAAAATCCTAGGAGTTCTGAAGTAGTCTTTTTTGTTATGTGGAAGAATAAAACTCAGATCTTTTGAACTTGTTCAGGGAAGAGTGTGAGATCTGCCCCAGATAGCCAGAGCTGTGCAATTAGGACATTTATCCGGACATTATCAGACAGGGTGGGACATGACCTCGGATTTTCCATGTCTATGTAAGTTCCTTTCCTCTCATGTTTTGATTAGAAATTTTACTTTGTGCTTGGAAAATGTTCCTATTTCAATGAGTGTTCTGATGGGGAGAAAAAAGGGCTATTTCATTTTCCACAGAGAATTCTCATCTTTAGCTCCTGGGTGAACTGGCCTAGCACTATCCAGGGTGTTATTTTTCAGGCAACAAATTTCCATACTTGTTATACTTGCTATCTATCTGTTTGACCTGTGTTTCCCTGGAAGAACCCACTTGACTTAGAAAGTAGCGTGAAAGGATGATGTCTGCACTCTGCTCCTTGTAGAAGTCACTTAACGGGGCTTTCATGGACCTGTGGAGGATGTGAGCCAGGGCTGGAACCCCTGTTTTTTGAAAGGAATGGCAATGCTGCCACACAGAGACCCTCGCTCCTGTTATTCTAAGTACTAAAAGCAGAGTTTAAACAAGTCCTGGGACGATTTTGCAGATCTTTTCTCTCAGGATGAATTTCATAGTAAGGCAGAGAGGACATAGGCTTCCTGCTTGCCTGTCAAGTTCCTTTCTAACTCATTGGAAATAAATCATTAAGTTCTAGTAATGAATGAGCCTAGAAGTACCACTCTGTGTGCCCTCTAAAGAATAAAGCCAGGCTCGAAACACTACAAATATGTTCTCTATTAATCCATGGAGTTTACTAAACATTAATCTTCCAGCAGAGATGGGAAACCGTTATCCACCATATGAGTCACTTACACTGCAGTTTCTGATAAAAATAGTAAAGGAATTGGAATTTGCTTTTATCAGTTTAGTGTGAGAATTCAGATGGGATTCATTGTTACTGTGTTCATTTATTGTCTATTATTAGCAAAAAACCCATTACTTCAATGGAAATATCAGGAGCGATATGTGTAATTACATCTCTCCTTCTTTTGTGTGCGTGAAAGAGGGAGTCTTACATTAGAGGACAGTGAAATCTGCAGATAGGAAGGGAAGGTGATTCTGCAGGGACAAGCACCAAGATCCACACCCCCTATATTAGTGAGACCTGTTAAAGAGAAAAACCATTTAAAACTGGGAGGGTGAGTGAATTAAACACTTCCAACAATGGAGGATCCAAAACCTTTCCAAACTGTAGCAGTGCTGCCACTGATTTTTTATGAAGCGGGAAGGAGAAGACATAGGGAAAGCAGCTGGGGAAAAGCTGCTGACCTGTAAGCACTGCTCGGGAGCTGCAGGCTCCCCACTGGGTGACTGTGTTCACTTACTGTTCTGCGCTGCTGGTGAACCAGTTGGCAACATCTGTGTTCAAGCCCAGGTACTCTCAGGCCCCTGGGTGGAGATATTTCTGCAGCTGCATGGACAAAAATGAGTGCCAGAACGATGAGCAGGGTATTTTAGGTGTGGACTGTAGAGTAGTGTCTTTGTACAGAAGTCTTGGTCCGCGGCTGAACTGAAACAGTTACTCAAAAAAAAAAAAAGGATTGAGACCTGCTTTTATTGTAGCAAGGTCCTCTGGAAGGGATTTTTGGTTAAGAAGCTAAGGAGGTCCCTCAGTAGGGGACTGTTGCCCAAAATCTAAGGTTTAAGATATGCCCACTTTTCACCTAGGTCATTGAAGCAGTCAATCAGTGTACGTGCTAGACTTCGTAGGATCTTCCAGTTTTTCTGATCGTTTTTTTAAACATCTACAGTTGCAGAAGATAAAACCAAAATCATCTTATTTTATTGCAGAAAATACAAATATTCTGTCAACCTTGCAAATAGGAGAAAAGGGCTTAAGTTCTTTCTTTTGGACATTATTTATAGAATAATAACAGATGAATTTGCTCCCAAAGTAAAGATATATTATTTCAAATTGGTCCTGTATTTAAATATGAAATGAGCTGGTATTTTGTCATGTCAGCTAATGAAACTGCTGGGAAAAATCTGAGGATGAAAAATAGACAATTAAATGGTTTCTTTGAAAACGAAAGAGGGATTTGCGTATCTCTTTATAATGATGAGTTTGCAGTTCTTTTCATCCAGGGTACCAACAAAGTGTGAATGTGAATCTGTAATGTGTCTGAGACCCAGAGCACTTCAGGTTACTGGGATAAGAGTGCTTTGTGTTATTGCTGTCATCTGCAAAGACACATGCCCCAGGCTGGGAAACACTGGAAAAGTAACAGATAACCATTCCCTTTCATGATGCCAGAACTATAATTCCTTCAAATATTTGGCTTGCAAAAAAGGCCTGTAAGACGTGAGTACAATGGGTGCTGCTAAGAGCTCAGAGCTCATTGCCTTCGGCGTTCGCGGGAATTGTAACATATTCCTGTGCTTCAGAAAGGAGATACTGCAACTTTGGAGATTTTAACGGCTCACGGGGCGTGTTCAGTGTAGGCAGGTCTAGGAGGAAGGTCTGTTCTGGGTCAGCCCCCTGGTCAGTCCAATCCTCTGCACAGCACAGGAGTTCAGTGAGATGGGGGTCTGTGTGGAGACAGACAGGCTGTAATTTGTCAGAAATGATCCCGGGGCGGGGGAGGGACGGGGTGTAGAGAGAAGGTTTTAAGGAAATCAGGAGAGAAAAAATGTGTTTGCATGGTACAATATTACCCTCTGATATTCCAGCTGTGATGAGGGTCTGCCTGCAGTGGGGGCCAACAGGCACAGGACAGCAGAGAGCCCTGACCCTGAAAGTTCTGATAAAAGGGAGCCTAGTGGAAGGTGATCGTGTACAGGGGGATGCAGCGGCTTGCCGTGGCTAACGCAGGAGGAGCACAGCTGCGAGTAAAGACTCAATCCAAAGCCCTGTCCCCTGAACTATTCCATTTTGTGGTTTCAGAAGGGATTTGCTGACACCTTTGTGCCTTGGATATAAAAAATCTGCTGTCTTACCGTCACGGCAGTGTTAATACCTGAGATACATTTTCATACAGCCATACAGATGATGGATATTCTGTGTCTTCACAAGTTTGCCTTGCTAATCTTTCGTGGTTTCCTAGGCAATGAAAAGCGAATATACAATGGACCACAGATTTTCATTTAGTTTGTATTCAACAGTAATGCAAGTGTCTATATTGGCAATAAAAGAAAGAATGTAGAATCAGTGAAATAAATAAGATACATAAGAAAGTCAGCCAGTAGCGATGGCCAGAAAACGTAACTTTTATCTCATTTTTAATATGGGATTGAAAACAACCAACCACAGAAACAAAACACAAAGCAACCCCTTCCCAAACAAACAATTCTCTCCACTTTCCAGAAAAAAAAAAAAAAGTTTCAGGTTACTTCAAATGCACATTTTGGCTTGTTTTTCCCATTTTCCTGGAAAAGATTTGGGTCCCAGGTGCATCATTTGAAGTCGCTTGATGAAAATTATGTTTTCCCCAGAGAAAGTGCTGGTTTTTAATCCACCGTTCTCACTGAAAATTCCTAACTGCCATCATCTTTTTGCTCCTTCTCCTTGCGTAAACTTCCATGGAATGGGACACTGACTGCATCTGAAGGATCATTTTAAAGCATTAGTTTTATTAGTTTTATTTAATACTGACAAACACAGGTCCATCAACTCTACAGAAAAAAAGGTTACCGAAAGTGAGCCAATCTGCAAACAACCTTTAAGAGTATACGGCTGAGTCTTTGGGGACGTGCTGATAAGCCTAACCATTCCCAGCACAGTTTGATAGACAAGGCTTTAGAAAAGGAAATGGAGTCATCTCAATAGGTTGACTCTCATGGTGTGTTTTATGGAAGGGATTGTGCCAAATTCATGTTAGGTTTGTCATCAAGAATGTGCTTAGTCCTTTAGGGCTGCTTTTAAACCATTGCTATTCCACTGACCTGAAAGACATTGTTTCTGATTTATCCAGGAGAAAAAATTAGTTAAAAATGAATGCTTGTGACCCCTGGATTTCAGAAATGGCCTAAAATCTGATTTCACAAAATATCGTAAGTGATTACAATTACTGCGGTTGTGTCATAGCTGGCCTGTTTTGGTGCCCTTGAGACATGCCTGCTATCACAGTGTAAACCACTGTACTCTGATGGAAGCTGAAGATTTTTCACATTTATTTCCAAAATCATTGCTTTGTGCTGATACTTTTTTGAAAAACATCCCGTGTATTGACTACTTGGAATGACTGTTTCATGTACTCAATTGTGAAACCACAGTTATTTCTGTGAATCGTTTAGTAAAGTCTGGCATATTCACAGCAAGTGAGATTTGTTGGGCCAGCGGCTATAGCAATGTGCCAAACTATCTGCTCTATACGAAGAGCCACAGATGTTAAACCTCAGAGCTGCACAAAGGTCTTGTCCCTCATGGTTTGCGCAGTGTCACATAGAGAGCAAACGAACTGGTTAGGCAGCAGTGCCAGGCACCTTCATCATGCCTCTGAGCACTCTTCGTCATCCCTTGAAAGCATCTCAGACTTTTCCATCAAGACCTCCCGGATTTAATCATTAAACTGAACAGAAGTAGGGACCCCTTGCCATTTTTACCTACGCCAGCTTCCTGGGGAGCGCAGTCCTGGTCCCTCTGAGCTGACTGCTTGGCTCCATGGTGGCTGCGGTCTCCAGCTCTCTTGCTGCCAGCACTGCAGAGAGAAGGCTTCTCACCTGCTGCCAACTGCGCCTATTGGCACAAAAAAACCAGTTCCCTGAAAAGAAAAAAAAAAGCCCATGCATCAAAAGAGGGAACAAGACAGCAGTGGGGTAATATTGTCAAGAATTTTCCTTGTATACGCAGTCATGAGCCAGATAGTCAACCTTTCCTGATCCTTGGGAAACTCCAGGTGAGTGCACACCTGACAATACCTGGTGCTGACAAGCCAAGTTGGTGAGTCCTAACCGTCTGTATGAGCTGTGGCAGAGAAACTCTCCAGCTTCAGGAGCACTTTCCTGTAGCACAGTCTCAGTAGGACCTTCTTTAAATGCTGGCAGAAATTCAGGCTCTGTCTGAGCATGCAAAAGGCATTTCTGCACCTGGCATGTCAAATCAACCCATTCTGAACACACACACAAAAAAAGACTGGCTACACAATTTGAAACCAGTGTCTAAAACAGATTAGCACAGTGTTCCTTAATAAAAAGTGGAATTTTTTTAATTTTTTTTTTTTTTTTTACTGCTGACATTTGCTAAAGGATTGTTCTGCTCTCCAATGGCTTTTATAGCAGAAATAGAAAAGCTCATTTTGCCAAAAATACTTGAATGTTGTATTGAGCTGGATAACTACTACAAATTCCTTCACTGTGTGTTATACCTTTAAATCTCTAAGGAATCCTCTGGCTTTTGAGGTAGACATCCATTTTGTAGTCAAGGCAGCACAGTCTCTTGCAGAGATATACAAACACTCTTTTCTTAGGGATATTTTCTCTCGTTTTTAGCCTGGTTCCCTAAGGATATCCTCATGTTTTGGGAGTGGCGGGAAGGTTTTTGAATATAGAATATATACCTGTCCTGTGTTCCCTTCCAAACATTCCCATTGTTTGATTTCAGTTTTCTCAGGCAAACAAGCAAGTGAGGAAAACTGCAGTGGGAGTTTGCAGCTTATTAGACACCAGAGAATCTACACCAGTCAGCAGCATTATAAACACTTAAAAGATTCAAAATGCTTGAAAAGCTTTACCTGGAGCGTGGAATTTCTTAAGCTCCAAAAATCCACATGGGGGAATTAGTGACCTGGGAGAAAACATCTTTGAAACTCTCAACGCACCAGGCATCAATGAGGAGATATACCTGAGGCCAGGTAAGGTCCTGCTCCAGTGAGGCTGGGGACTGTTCAGCGGTTGGGGCTGGTTAGACTGGAGGGAAGGAAGAGATGGTGGATTACTTTAGTCCTCAGCATTCAGAAATCAGTGTTGATAAGGACTTAGGAGAGGCTGGGTAAAGCCGGGCTGCTCAGCACTCCTCTGTAAGCGTAGTAATGCCAGGCTCTAGGGGTTTGTCTGTGCCAGAAAATATGGCAGGGAATCACTATATATCAGGATAGCTAACTCGAGATGGTAACTACATGCAGAAACCGGTAGGTGCAGGTGAGAGGCAACCTTAGTAGCATTCAGGTGGAATTAGTTAACTGGGCAACACAAATCCATAGGGATCAGGATTTATTAGTCCTTGTGCTCTGCAACCTGCCTATTTTTCCCATTTTCTCTTGTTCAGGCTGGATTTAAGAAGCTGCTTCTCATGAAGGGAAAAACGCAGACACCCTATTCTGGATTTAAGAGCACATCCCAAATCCTTTGGAGTTTTGTTTGGCCCTTAAAAATGTATGTTCAGAGCCTCAGCATATTTCTCCATCTTACTCCCTGATCTTTTGAGACCAGGCAATACTTCCTTTCAAACAAGTTTCCTTACTAAGTGTCATAGCAGGCTCTGAATATCTCTGCCAGCATCAGGGAAGATGAAATCTACAGCCTGTTTTTATCTTGGCTTCATACGAGTCAGGTTCTTTCAGTAGTACCTGTAAGTGGATCCGCTTGCTGGTATCTAAGCTGCAGCCTGCTGGGCTCCACACAGCAATCCTGCCCTGTGGCCTCCCCCGTGCCAGGGTGAGTAGAGGGAACCCAGGTTTGTACAGCCCTTCCTTCCCTTGGAACAAAATCAAAGTCAGGAAGGGAGCTTTGGTGTCCACCAGTACTTAGGTGAGCTGGTGGAGCAGGAGCATGGTGCTCCTGGCATGTTGTGTAGGCATCTTCTCAGGAGCAGAGCTGGGTCCTCTGTGTTAACCACAGCAGCCGTGTGCAACAAGGGCGAAGCAACGCTTGATTGTTTATTCATAAAGCTGACAAAATGAACGGTTATTAGGAGCTTTTATTAAGTTTGTTAGAAGGAAAATTATTTGCAAAATTTTTGCTATGTCTTTTCCCTAATGAAACAGAGTAAAAAGTTATTTCCTGAAGTGGCAGGTAGAGGAGAGGCAAGATTTTTTTTTTATTTCCTTTTATCCCTTCTGCTTTCATAGCTCTGACCTCACCTGCTATTCTGATTCTTTCCCTGGTTTCTTTCATTGTCTTCATCCCAGGGCACCAATTTACAATTATTGGCAGATTGGAAGATAAAAACTCGGTAATCTCTCTTGATACTTTCCCTCTCCTCTGCCATCTGCTTCAGTATTAGTACTTTCTGTCAAGAACGTACCAAATCCTCATCCTGTGCTCGTCAGGAGTTTCGCGTACGAGAGAGTCGGTTGGAACTGCATGCATGGCAGTGTATAAAGAGATTTAGAGGGCGATTGGCATTGATTGATGCTACACGGGGCTTCATGCAACCCTCCGGAATCAGTGCTCGCACTGGCCTCCTCACACTGACCTGCACAGCTTTAGTGTCTCCCTCAGTAAGACTCTTCAGGCAAGCTCTGGGGCAGTGGTGAACAGGAGACTGAGTTAGAAATCCTGTCCAGGGTCCACTCCTGTCCTCCCCCCTTCCTGTCAAGGGGGACCTCTTTCCAGAGGCTGAGGGATGGTCAAATAACCTGATAGAAACACTTGCACACTGGGAGAAAACTTTCTGTGTCCTCCGTGGAATACCCATTTATGACCTGGAAACAGCAATCAGAGAAGAAAGTTAGTGTTAACTGCCACAGATTAAGCGAATGCATTTAGAATTACCTTTGCTTCTGGAAATGTGACAGTGTTTGACTAAGCAGATATTTATATTTAAATCTATACCTCTTTTTATTCTGGAATCCAAGCACAAAGGATATAAAAGCAGAACTCGTACCCTGTTCCCTGTTATCTGTGGAAGTTGGATTGCAGGCTGCTCAGGAGTGAGGAGGTAACAATATTTTAATTATTTTTTATAAAAACTGCACAATAACAAAAGCTATTGTAGGCTGATGAATACCTTCAAACTAATTATCAATCTGAATATGATATGAAGAAGGGCTTTTCAGAGCTTAATCAGAATAAAAATTAATAAGACTGAAAATTAAAGGAAGAATATAAGAAAAGATACTAAAACAATTTTTTGGAAAAGCCAGAAAAAAAGAACTTAGGGAGGATTAAGGAGTCCTGAATTGCATTATAAGATTCTGGGTTATATCCAAGCATTTCTTTAATTGAAAAGATGTTCTGAAATCAAATACCACTCTTTACACACTGGGGGAAAAAACCAGGCCTGCGTTACCCTTCTGAACCTCTAACCTACAAACCAGCCCAACTTGCATACTACTTTCTGTGAACAGAGAATTTGAGTGGAAAAAAGCAAATAGCATTTTGAGATGGAGAACTTCAAGAACAGACTCCAGAGAGTCCCTGTCTTCAGAGAGATATCCCAATGAACTTAATCTCGTAAACTTGGAGTACAGGGCTTCAGTTCCGTGTCCTGTTCTGGTTCTCCTAGCTCATTTTCAGCCTAACTGTGATTTTAATGATCTGTAAGAAATATTATCCCACTTCAACACCAGTAGCATACCAACCCAGTCAATAGGATGAACCAAGCATCCGCTGTAACGCATGCGAGTCATAGCTGGGAAATGTGGCAGTGGCTCAGGTGCGTCCCCCGAGCAGCGTGTGCGTGGCGCGTGCACGGGCAGTGCTGAGATAGGTGCTCAGTGACGTGGACTGAGACTGGCAGTGAGACTGCGGTGAATCCTCTGATTCAGCAAAGCTGTGAATGACATTTCGATGGTGGTGTAAAGTCCATCTTCATCCAGAAGGCCGCTAATATGCACTGGACCCGCTGAGTGCAATGGGAGTTGAGCACGTTCTTAAAATTGAATCACATGGAAATTGAGCTTTTTTAAAATGAGGAAGTTTATTCGCAGGGAGAAGAGCAATGCAGCCTTTGCTTGCACTGCTTTGGACCTAAAGAGACTGTTTTGTGGGCAAAGCAGGAGGAAGGTGGTTTCCTCTCTCAGTGCCGGCATGTCAGAGCACAGCGATTGCAGGCTCCCTCTTGCCGCCGGCTGCCCTCGGCATGACCTGTGCCGTACCCGCTGCTCTGAAAACTGGCCAGGCTCCAGTTTCCAGTACCTCCTGAAGCGCAGCCAAGGAAGTTTAACTGCTAGGCCAGTGCGAAAACTTTCATAGGGACTTTATAAAAGTGAAAAAAATTTAGGTTTTGCTGACAGAAATACTTCCTGAATTAGTAAAGGCAAAAGCTGAGTGAGCTCTAGATCCTGTTCTGGGTGTTACAGTCCTGGGCCCCTTCTCAGTTCTGCTTCATAGCCAGCTGAAACCAAGGGGAGAAAATAGTTTCAGGGTGATTTTTTTGAGTTTCTTAAAACTCAATA
The DNA here is from genome assembly GCF_000710305.1 of Buceros rhinoceros silvestris. Classification (NCBI taxonomy): domain Eukaryota; kingdom Metazoa; phylum Chordata; class Aves; order Bucerotiformes; family Bucerotidae; genus Buceros; species Buceros rhinoceros. Next base: position 37,107 of record NW_010404267.1, on the reverse strand, counting down.
CTGCAGATAGCACCTCAGAGGTCAATAGAATTGCTCCTGGAGAAAACACCTATTCAGCAAGGATAAGGGTATAAGTCCATCCCAAGGTGCTGGGAGAAGACTGCTCAGTACGGTATTTGTATCTAGTGTGTAATTTGAAAAATATCAGCGCTTCTGCAGTACCACCGGAGTGCAAATGTTTCAATAGATTTGTTACAACTGCCTGGAGTTGCAAAAGGCGGTTTTCACGCAGTCAAAATTGCATTTCCTGTTGATTAGCAACATTTTTTTCTCTGCAGCTAAAGAAATGAAAATCAGGGTTATAGCTAATTTACTTTAATGTAACTTTTGCCTCTCTCTGTTAAATTGAATGCTATGGGTTAGAAATGCAAAGTGGAAAAATCAGTTGCAGCTCCGTTTGATTCCAGGGCAAAAAAAAAGGAAAAAAAAAAAAATTGAGTAAAGCACCGTGATTTCACTTGTACTGAATTAATCACCCAGTAATCATTTAAGTAATTAAGGATCTAGTAAATTGTCAGAGCTGCAGTCAGATTCCTCTCTGGATACTAACCAGGGGATTCTGTGTGGGTGCACAGTTTGGTCCCTTGTTCATTAACAGGCTTTGCCTCTCCCATCTCTCTGGAGAAAGACGGTGCTTCATGCTCCCAGACCCACAACCAGCCTGTCTGACTTCCATCTCCACCCAGCTGCACTTCCAGCTCTCTCTGATCGAGCCCAGTGCGAGCTCTGGTTGGGTGTTAGTCTCTCTGCACCTGAGACACGGAAGATGGGATCCCAGGTCCCTACACATCTAACTCATGGAGTGTTGCCAGAGGTGCAGTCAAAGTGATAAGATGCTAATCTTAGTTCCCTGCTTCAGCAGAATTGTGGCTTCTTTTTTAGGCTTAGGTCAAGTTCTATAGACTCGTCCTGTCCCTTCCTCCTACCATAAATGTTCATGAAGCAGTCAAATTCACCAGGGATGCGAGCAATGTTCCTCCTCCTCCTGCGCTGCAGGCCAGGACGAGCTGCATTGTGGTTCTGAGCAATCCCTGAACGCTCACACAAGTGTCACAGACTCTTGAATACCATCTACTCAGGGACATTGTTGTTATTGAAGTGACAAGAAGCAAATATGTCAACGTCAAAGTCAAGGAAAAAAATTTCAAGCATTTTTTAAATTAAAAAGTTTGAAGACTTTTGGGGAGGAGTGATTCTGCAGTACTAGCACAGGAGGCAGAACTCTCATAAATATTTTTACATTATCGGGAGACAGCTTGTGATGGTCCTATCTAATCTTACAAGGTTTAAAAACATCTTTTTTATAAGATTTGTCCAATGAAAAATAGGAGTTTAGGTCCTGGTCAGTACCTTTTATGCATATCGAAAGGATTCCTATTTACATCACAGAGTAGTATTTTGCCTCAGGCTTGTGAACGCAGTGAAAGTCATTTTATTATAATATAAAATTCAGCATTACTGAGGTCTTGTTTTATTTATATTAACCTCTCTTTGCATGAGGTCCAGAAAAGTTTTAAAGTTTGATTTTTCTCCTCGATCTTTTCCATGGAGTTGACAAAATGCACATAGACTTTTAAACTAAGGAGGTTTCATATAACTCACTTCTTGGGGAGAAGCTGCTTTGTTCTGTGTAGCTACGGTTGGGATCATCTCTTGACTCCAGTGGGGCCAGAATTCCACCCTAAAGATTTAGGACTCAATCCAGAAGGCTTTTACTCATATGAGTGATCTTTGCTCCTGTGTCCCAATGACTTATGCCAGCTTGTCACTAATTCTAGTAGAAGTACTATTTTCTGTGTATATAATCACAGCTGAGCTGCAAGGAATTCTTGAGCTAAGTGATGGTTCATAGCTGAACCAGGAAAGGAGTTACTTCCACACATCATCTAGAATTTGCTGTGATCATTCAAGCCATTAATAATAAAATTAGAAGAATCCCATTAAAATTATATTCTGTATTTGACATCACTGGTTAGTCTTAGTACATAGTGCCAGACTGAGCCACGAGAGAGGCACTCGGCATTGCTGTCTACTGGAAAATAAGGCGCTGTTAATTTCCATACCTGGGGAAATATATGAACCAGCCTAAATTTCTCATAATTACAGTAGGTATTAAAGATGCACTTTAATAGAAGAAAGTAATAGCGGGTGATGTTTTTACAGATGATATGTAGTTGTGTTCTGCATATTTTTTATAAAGCAGTCGGGAAAAGCATTTGATTTGAAGCACTAAATAAGTTATGAGAATGCAATAAAACACTCACTGCAGTTTTAAAAATATTTGTCCTTTTGAAATACTTCCTACAAATGGTGCAGAAATAAACGGATTGTATAAGGCAAGAAATACTGGCTCTCCACTCCAGGAGGCATTTCGCTGTCTTTCTTTCCTTAGTAGCCCAATGGAATGGAACCATATTTGAGTTCTGGTTCTCATAAAACAGTCAGCCTGGTGCTCCCAGTTGTGTTATAACTTCTCTGGCAAGCAAATACGCAGTGCAGACGAGCAATAAAGCATGCTCCAAACCGCGATTGTATCGAAGGTGTGATCGTCTCATGTTGCTGGAGACACAGAACCACACAGCGGCCCTGGCAGGGCTCTGCTCATGAGGATTGCCAAAGGCATTGGAGGAAAAGGAACATAAAAATTATTTATTATCTCTGCATACAAAATCTTGTAGCTAAGCTTATCTTTTGAGTGGAAAAAAAAAAAATCAGGAGTTCATTAAGGCTGCATTTTTTCCTCAAAACCCATCAGTGATTATAAAAGCTCTGTAAGGTGCCCAGCTATACTCTGGATATGGATTGAGCTCACAGAAAAGCAGCCTCTGAGGCTAGAGATGAGCCCGTTTGGCTCGCAGGAGGAAGTGGCAGCGTTCAGCACTGGCAGTGACGAGTCCAGGGCTGCATTAGAAAGACTGAGTTTGAAACTCCATTTATTTCTCCACATTTGACAAAACCTCAGTCTGATTTGAACTTCATTCAGAGAGCTGGAGGTTGGTAACATGTCACAGAATACAGAAATATTTCATCTGGAAGGAGGCAGCTCTCAACTTGGCAGTCTGTGGTAAGGCTGAATCAAATGTTTCATCTCAGAATGTATTCCCTTCGGTGGCAATAGAACTTCCAGATAATGTCAATGATTCAGAAGACCAAAATTTTTAGTCTCTTTCAGCAGTGTCTGAATCAATTAACACAGATGACATTAATGATTTTAAGTCTGGAGATCTTTGAACTAGGAGAAATACCTCTGAAAGGTCTGCATAATTTGGAATCAATAAATTAATTACAGTATCACCTTTTCACCCAAAAGAATATAAATAATATAGCAAAATAGTATAGTTTTTTTGGTTTGCAAACATAGGCTGGGCATCAAAGTTACTCTGCTGTCACATATTTTAATGAGCTACACAGAAATACTTTAGGAGCAAACAAGATGCAGGCTGAGCTGGATGAGTAGTTCTGTGGATTGTGCCTTGTGCCTTTCTAGCCCTTTTCCTAAGGACTCTAGGCAGTAGCTCTTGAAAGCCAGGAGAGAGTACATGTCCAGTGGACAGGCGACTAAAAAAGCATTTCTAAAGTGGTTCTGTGGGTTTTCAGGAATGTCCTTTCCTACTAGGCTGTGTGAACTAGGCTGTGTGCAGCATGGACACAGGCAAGATGCTGAAGTTTACTCTGTCTCCATAGTTGGGCCTTGGGGGGAACTACTAGTTGATACATGAATCCAGGCAGAACCTGTGACTGGACCTGCCAGCTCTGAACTTTCGCTAACCATCTCCACAGGTATGTTGAAAACTCCAGCTTTTCGAAAGCCATTAACATGGGGTGGGATGTTGCCAAGCTCTTTGAACGTACTCAAGAGCACGTTTGAGCGCATACTCTGGTGTCTGCTGCTGGTCACTGGATCTGAAGCATAGTGTGACTCCTGTCACTTGTTCACATAAGGATTCTCTATGGTGCAAAAGGATTAATAAGCATAAATTCGTATATTGGGAGATGGCGTTGAAGAGAATTCAAGGCTGCTAATGAAATCGCGGCTCCTCTTTCACAGGCTTGAGAGGTTTCCTTCTTATATGCAGCTCTCAGATACTATAACTGCTTGGTCAGTGATGCCTCTTGTGGTTGATGGGGTTAATTTTGGATTGAGCGGGCTGTTCTCCATGAAACAGACCTTTGGAAAGCAGTAAATGTTGTCCATAGAAACTTTTCTGTCCAAAGAAGAACAAGATGGCAGCTGCTTTCAAAGATAAAAGAGAGCTTTTTTTTTGAGCAGTCTTAATTCTGGATGATGATATAATGAAATTAACTTTTTGAAGGAATGTCTAAGTTCTTTTACCTCAAAAGACTACTTTCTCATGAAAATGGTGATAAAATATGTGTATTTTTAACGAAACTAGAAAAAAGTTATCCTCATATTAACTATATATAATCTTACCTCTTGTTCTTATCTAGAGACAGATTGCCTTAAGGAATGAACTGGCACCACTCCACAGAAGTTAATGCAGTTTTTGTCAGTTCATACCTTCTAAGAGTTTAATCCATAAAAATGTAACATAATTACAGAAATCGTTAAAAAGTGAAAGACATTTCTGGCTCTGAATCCCGAACCATTGCAGTCAGGGGAGCTGCCAGCACTGTTGTTATTCAAAGAGATTTTTGTACTTAACTGATGATTAACAGCACTTAATGTGTTTATTCTGCTATGCCTGCATGCTGCTTCCATTAAGCCACTGGTGTGGCTTATGCATTCCCTGTCTTGGAGATACAGACCCCTTTAAAGGTGATACTATTTGTTTTTTCTGTCCATAGTCTGACTTTGTAAAATTAGAAATGTATAAAAATCTCCTGCAGCTTTGACCGATGTTAGTTCAGAGTCTCGTGCATTAGGCTGATGATGGGAAGTATGGGAACCTGCCCCTTGCCTGCGTGTATGACAGGTGGTGCTGACGCCCAGTAACACCTACACCACCTGACAACGCTTTCAGATCAGGATCTCAAATTTGGTTCTTTTCCTAGAGGCCAGAAAACACAGTGTCATTTTTATCCACATCTTGAACTACCTAAAGAATTTCAGAGAAGAGCAATTCTCCTTATTGCTTTTGCAAAGAACACCACAAAATGTCACAGCATCTGATCTGGTGGTGGGTGTTTGCTGTGGATTTGAGCGTTTCCTCTGCAATGCAGGGCAGGTGGAGACAACGCAGAGTCTCACAAGGTGCAGTACATTAGTGAGGGCGTAGCCAATGCTGGCTGATAAGAGAACAAGCAGGATTTGGATATCATACTTGTTACTCTGTCATCACCTGAGGAATTCCCTCATAAAACTCCTGCCTTTTTTTTTCCTTAAAAGGAAGCCAGACTCAAATTTTTTGCTGTCATAAACAAGGGGAAGCAGGGCAACCGTTCATTTTAGATGAAGCACTTCACCCAGCTCTGTCCCACCCTCTGGCTGGGGAAGCACCCATGAACACTCCCATGTTCCCAGGCCTGTTCTCGTCTCGCTCTCCCTGTTGAAACTATCCGTGTTTCAAAGAGACATGATTTAATGTTTGCAAAGGATGGAGTAAAGTCCTGCCTTGAGGAGAGCAGTTCTGCTTCCAAATCATGTGCTGAAAACACCATCTCCTCTCTGTCTGCAAGCAGTTCGGGGAAGGTGCAGTCAAGGTCTTGGGTCATAAAGCAAACAGATATTTAGTAATTAATGCAGTAAAAAAAGGGGCCAAGAAAGCCAAATAACGAGTGCAGTAGAGGAAGAGAAGGTAGTAGACTTTAAAAGAATGAGAAACACAGCAGGTTGTATTCTATTATTTTTCTGTTACTTTCCTACCTAAATATTGAATTTTCCTCACAAACTTTATATTTTATTGTTATCAATGGTAGACAAGAAGTACATGAATCAGTGTGTGTTCTTTTAGCTTTATTAATTACATGAGATGCTTATCTAAAACCCCTCCAGAAATTGTCTGATTCATTATCTCAGTTTACAGTGAAAAAACTTAGATTATTTGTTCTGAATGCGGAATAGCCAACATTCACTCTAAATATAACAACGTGAAATGTATTACGAAAGTTAGGTAAGGAAGAGACCTAGAAGTTTGATTCTCAGACTGTTGGGATGCAGAATAACGATCCTGATTGCCATGCGTGGTAATTGTATATGCCAGTTGGGTGACAGAAAATATGTAAATGGATATTTAGGTCTGCAATTACCTGATTGGGATGCACAGACATGGGAATTGCTTAATCAGTTTAGGAAAGCAATTACACATGCATTTTATGAACTGCATAGCTTAACTGCACAGAAATCACTCGTGAATTACCTCATCTGGGGCTGGTGACTGCTCTGTGATATATGCAATATTAGTTCATACCTTTAAGATTCCTGCTCTTTGTTCTAGGTAGCTCTTACGTCTTACATCCCTGGGAAGTTTCTATCTGTGCTTTTAAATATGACAGAAAAAGGCTGTGGGAAGATGATCGTATCAGCTGTATTATTGTGTCTGGTACATCTGTAGTACGTGATTATAAAATACTGGAGCAATTCCTGAAGCGAAAACCCCGAGGTGGTCATTTATTCAGGCAATCAGAATCAAGACTATGCCTTGCATTGCTCAGGGGGATCCAGAGGACCTGGAGGAGAGGACATTTGTCTGCTACAGACCAGCTGCTCTCTCTGATGCGGATGCTTTTGCTGCCTTCTAATGTCTCCAAGCCCTGTGTTCTCGCTGGGAGCAGCAGGAGTTAGTGAACAGCCTTGTTTAGATGAACTCAGCTGACATGGCTTCACAAAACAGCAAGGGAACTGTACCACAAGCTGACCAATCCAGGGGATTGGTCACAGTGGGAAATACAAAGGACAGAATTTTTCCTTCGGGGCTTTTTAGAGTGGAAAGTGCTAAAAGTGTCTAAAGATGCAGGAGTTGAAGAAATCTCGTCTTATATTCCACTTTCAGGTGTGACTCAAGTATGTTAGAAATTAGGGACCCACTGACTCATACCGACGAGCATCCTACCTGTTCCGATTTCATCTAGCAATATCGCACAGGATAACATTCCTGTGTTTACTAAACGGCAGTGGTTTGTTTGGCTCTCTGAATGTAGGTGCTGCGTAACAGCTCCATATTCTTTCCTGTTTTAAGAGCAACATATGTCTGTTTGCCAGCTGTTAATTCCTTGGCTAGCTAGATTTGTGCAATGGTTTACATTCAAGTGAAATTATTAATAGAAAATAGTTCAGGCTACTGGAAAGTTTTCATCTCTTTCTAGTGGTGTTTTTGCCTTTTTCATAATACTTAAAACTTTGGCCATCAAATTGCTATGATTATGAATAACTTAGTATTAATTAATGTATCAGTGTAAATAGATATAAAAACTGAGTGGGATGCTGCCTTCAAAGATTTACATATTATTCACTGAGGTTGATTTACCCTAGCTTAGAATGTTCATGAGTTCATTTTACTGTTATTAAAGGCAAACATATTGAATAGGGAACATTTTTGTTCAAAACTTAAAGATTTGTTCTCTGATTTATCCCAGTGGAATTTAGGAGCAGTTCCAACTCCACTGTAGGAAGTCAAAGGACGCGGCTCAGACTGGGGCCAGAATAATCATACCTTTCATAGGCTGGATTAAAGACAATTATAGAACTGGATCGTCAGTATTAATCACCTTGCCAAAGCAGAACCATGGTTGTATAAAAATTCCTCTGAATACCTTGCTGGTACTTCAGCAGATGAGCACTCTGCAGCATTCCAAAAATAATAAAATAGCTCAACCACTGAGTTTTTGTAAGTTCATCTTCTCTGTGGACTCAAACAATTTTATAATTTTTCTAGTGCCATCCTGTCTTCCAGCTACGGCTGATAGAGCACCAAGAGCTCTTCTTACTTTTCTAATGGCTAAATCAATTTCTTTTAGTCTTTGCAATACTGTTAGATCACTTGCATGACAGTTTAGAGATGGAAACCTGAAGAGCATATGCCGCTGGAAACCCACTCCTTCCCTTCTCCCTGCCATTCTCTGCTTGCAAATATAACTGATTTGGCAACATTTGTTGTCACAGGTTTCCTGGGTCTTCCCACAGAACTGAAGACGTGTCTAGGCGCCTCGCCAAACACCTCTCCCAGCACAGCTGAACGTCTGGAGAGGCGTGAGGAATATCTCCATGGTCTAGTGCAGCTCAGGTACCTCCCAACAGCCCTGCGCTGGCTGGCACAGCTCAGGGTCCTACCAAGGCCACTATAGCTTCCAGAACTGTTAAACCACAATGTGGCAGTTTTGGGCAAAAGTCACCTAGTTTTAAAACGTGCTCACAACCGTCCCCCAACACTTACACCTTGGTATGTTCTGATTTTCTTTGTGAAAGCAAGTCTTCCTCCTTTTCCCCAGAAGAGGCACCTCATACCACTTTCTAAAATTGTCCAAAGCTATTACCATAAACACAATAAAAAATCAGTCTTCTCAGGAAAGCCTGATGAGAAAAATCCACATTCTACCTCCTCCCCTTTCTCTCAACGAGCTCAAATGAAATAGTTTCTTCTGCCATATTGTGAAAGAGTCGATATGTAATCATAGGAAAGTCCTTACGCAATATTATTCTTACAGAGCTCACATGAAATGTAAAGTCCTTTTCTACGTATTGTAGAAAAGTATGTTACCTACCAGAACATCATCTGCACCACAAGAAGGCAATGTTTGTCACCAAGGAATATCCACTGTTCAGCCTGTGAGATGGGCAAAAATATATTTCCTTCCTAGAAGTTAGGTGACAGATGCTCAAATGACATAAACTGTCCTGGTTGTGCTGAAGTCAGTTCAATGGTTTGCACCCGTTGGGAAGCACGTGAAATCGATGTGAGATGGGCAAAAATATATTTCCTTCCTAGAAGTTAGGTGACAGATGCTCAAATGACATAAACTGTCCTGGTTGTGCTGAAGTCAGTTCAATGGTTTGCACCCGTTGGGAAGCACGTGAAATCGAGATCATAGAATCATAGAATGGTTTGAGTTGGAAGGGACCTTCAAAGGTCATCTAGTCCAACCCCCCTGCAGTGACCAGGGACATCTTCAACTAGATCAGGCTGCCCAGAGCCCCAGCTAACCTGACCTGGAATGTTTCCAGGGATGGGGCATCTACCACCTCTCTGGGCAACCTCCGCCGGTGTTTCACTACTCTCACCATAAACAACTTCTTCCTCGCATCTAGGCTGAATCTCCCTGATGGTTTAAAACCATCACCTCTTGTCCTGTTGCAACAAGCCTTGCTAAAAAAGATTGTCTCCATCTTTCTTACAGGCCCCTTTAAATACTGGAAGGCCGCAAGAAGGTCCCCCTGGAGTCTTCTCCAGGCTGAACAAGCCCAAACCTCTCAGCCTGTCCTCATAGAAGAGGGATTCCAACACTCTGATCAGTTTTGTGGCCTCCTCTAGACCCTTCCTGTGCTGGAGACTCCAGAGACGGACATGGCACTGCAGGTGAGGTCTCACAAGAGTGTAGTAGAGGGGCAGGATCATCTCCCTCGGCCTGCTGGCCAGGATACAGCTGGCTTTCCGGGCTTTACAGAAGTCCAGGTAGATGACATTCACAGTTCTTCCCCTGTCCACTGACGTAATCGCTTTGTTGTAGAAGGCAGTGTCCCTGTACTCCTCCCAGGATCTCTGTCCCTGCTTCCACTGCCTGTGCGGTTCATTCTCGCCCTTTAGTTTGACCAGCAGGTATCAATTCAGCCATGCTGGTCTCTTCCCTTCCTTGCCTGATTTCTTACAGAAATCAGAAGCTAGATTGACAGCTCTTGTGCTCTATGGAAAGGGTCCTTAAAGATTGTCCAGCTCTGCTCTGCTCCCTTGTCCCTGAGGGCCGTTTCCCCGGGGTCCTACTGACTAACTCTCTGAAGAGCTAGAAGTTTGCTTTCCTAAAATTCAGGGTCCTGACTTTACTCTTCACCTGACCCAGATCCCTCAGGGCAGTGAACTCCACCAGAGCGTGATCAGTGCAGCCCAGGCAGCCACCGATCTTGGGTGGTCGGAGCCCCCCAGCAGGACAAGATCATTTGTTCCAATCTGCCTCTGTCCTTAACCCGGATTCCCCTCTGTTCAGCCAGCATAGACATTTAACTCCAGACTAGGGGAACTCAGATGGGGTGAACCTCTGATTTATTAAAAAGAAATTTTCTGAAGATGGATAGTTATGGGAGTGGGAAAGACTATTACAATAAACCAAATGTTGCTATTTGTCAATTTGCCTGGAAAAGGAAAGAATAAGAAGAGCTTCTCTGTCAATAAATATTATATGAAAGATTTAACAACTTTTCTCGGAAACTGGCACATAAAACAGGACTGTTGGTCTTGAATCAAATGGTTTGTATTATTAGATTACAAGTGAAATCTGCAAGGGGCAAAAAAAAATGCTTAAACAACAGGAAAATTTACGGGTTTATACAGCAATTGCTGTGTAATGAAGAAGCTCAATAGCAGATAATTGCGTGTAAAGTACTTTAATGCTAACTACCTGCTTTAACAAATTGTTGCAAAATTGGGTTCATAATTAAATTATAATTATAAGCAAACATGAAAGGGAGATTATTCTCAGAAATTTGTATGGTTTATTTTCAAAGTTCTGTAGCTTCTTTTTTCTGTGTGACTCCTCTTGGTGAGGGTTACTGTGCTCCTTGGTTTGCATCAAAGATACTGCCTCTTGTAGTGATTCATAATCTAGTGTTTATATAAAATACTCTGTTTGTTGAACTGTTATTCATAAATGTGGATGGATTTAGCCACACCTCATTTGCAAACAAAAAAAAAATTACGGAGAAAAATCTATTGCCTTTACGTGTGCTAAAAGTCTTATTGCTACTGGTTCCTAAAGTCTGATATGCTAACCTGTGATCAGGGAAAATCAGGAGCAGGTGTTCCATGGAGGCAAGATGACATGACTGTTAGAGCCACATAGCCTGGCCGTTGTAAACCGCTGCCTCTTCACCACTAAATGAAATGTTAGCTGTTGGTCTTGGTGCAGCACTTCCAGAAATAGCACTGGTTTGTGTGGAACAGATAAGTGGACAAAATTGCTCCTCTCAAAGTTGGGAGGATGCTGTGTTTGATATTAAGGATGATGATGAGCCTCTGAAGAAGAGACAGGAGAGGGGAAAGACAGTGTGTGTGGTACCTTCTCTTATGCAGAGCAAAAATCCAACTGACTCTGGATCAGGATCACAGGGGAAAAGCTCTTTCCTTTTTCTTTTTTTTAAAGTCCTGGACAATGTCTGGATCTCACCTATGCTGCTCAGCTTTTGGAGAAACAGCTGGTTAGTTACAAGCCATTTTCAAAGTTGTGATTCACAAGGTCCTTCTGCTTGTTGAGTTTCCTTTTTGGTGACAACTAAAAAGAGAGTTGAAAATGATCACTTTGCATTGAGCCGCAAGAGACTTCCTGCTCTGTTGTAGTAGTGATTTTGCCTGTTTGCCCAAACTGGCAAAATTCCTCCACCCCACTTCCCCCTCTTCCCTTCCAACTTTGCTTGTTTTGGGTCAAAACATTTCCAGAACTTCAAAGCAAATTCCCACTGAAAATGGGAGCCTCCATCCTCTCTGTTTTTTGGTACTGGGGCACCAGTGTGCATTCCTCTTCTTCCCACACAGAGCACGGACGTCTGCAAGATTATCTGTGCCACATCCAACAGCCCAGAGTTTTATCCCACTTCTTTGTGTTTCTCAGTGCTGACAGTTTTATAAATGTTATTTAGTATATTTTTCAAGCATGGACTGTGAAATATCTGTAGTCATTTATATGCCAGCACACGATAGAAGGCTGCAATAGTAGAGATGAATAATCTGCTGTATAAAGCCTTGTTTCCTCCCATTTTCTCATAGCCCTGCACTCTTGACACTTGCATACGTACGTGCTCTCACAGTGGGGGAACTGCAGCCACAATTCCCTTGTTTTAAGAAGTCTGCAGCCCTCACTTGACTGTGGAGGGCTAGCACAGCACATCCTTGCTAACAGCACACAGGAGGTGAAGGTTTCTGCTAAACTTAAAAGCTTCTCTCAGATTATTCATATTCCTCTAATAAGCTTCTCCGCTTCTACTCAGCGTAAATGAACCTCATCCCTTGAGCTGTGCTCACCATAAATCAAACCTACCACATTAATGTCAATAGGAGTTACTCACACCTATGAAGAGACAAATAGCCCTTTCAGTTCTTTTTGTGCAGACAGAAATCTTGAAGTATTAGTTTGATGCTGCAATGTAATGACAGATCTCATTTGTGTCATCAGACCTATTCCTCCCTCCTCCCCTTTTGGATTATAAAAATCAACCCACAGTTGCTTTTTTGAAAGAGTCAGATAACCAGTAATATGTTTCTACAGCCAGCGGCGATGTAAAAGCTCTCTCCCCTCAAGAATGGAGGACAATCTTTTTATTTAATACATGTATCTACATGTTGCGATAGTTAGAATTCATATTGTCTTTCTCCGGTGGAAGGCAGTTGGTATACTTAGATGGAAAATACTGAGAGCTCCAGGAGTACATCAGTTACTGTGGGAAGTCTGAGCTGTCCCAGTTACTTTGTGCAAACCCCATCTGTTGGGAGGCAGGATCCTCTATCGAGCTTCGCAAGCTAATCACATTCGCTGTCGCTCTGAGAAAATGCAAGTGAAAGCACTGGTCTCGGTCTTACCATTCCTGACATTGCTAGAGCTCTCTTCTGCCATAAAAACAGAAACAGGCAGCCCTGCTACAGACTCCAACAATCTCAGTTTTATTTATAGGTGATCTGGTTTATTCATTTATTATCCCTGTTTTTATAAACAGAAAGTAGTTTTGGTTGTGAAAGAGAATGAACACATTCTCTTGTGGAAGACAATAAACGTAATAAAATGAATCAGTGTGCAGGTAAAGCATCCTTTGGCTGGGTGCTCTTTTAATTACATCCTTGTGATATGAGTCTGTCTTTCTGCTCTGATGAAAGATGTTTTCATTCTCTCTCTCTTTTTCTCTCTTCCTCCTGCACACTTGCTGTTAGCACCATCTAAATCCCTCACATGGCATTAGAGGCTCATTTTATTTATAATTAAGCAGTGATATAGTCATATGTATTGTTGCATTTGAAAGATGCTCTCAGCTGTGTTGGAAAGCTGGTGATTCCGAGCAGGGTGCATTAAGGTTAATTACCTAATAATTTACAGTATAAAATGCAGCTGCAGACACTTTGATTTTCACTAATTGTGGCAATGAACAAAGTAAATAAGAATTTGCTCATACTCCAGCACTGTGATTGTGAAAAAAAATCCTTTATGGCATTATGATGTCCTTTCTTTCTCCTTGGCTTCAGTGGCACATGAGCAGCCTCCAGTAGGGTATCACCCAGAGTTCTGGAGTCTCACCATATTCGTTTTATAATGATTTTCCTTTCTTAATACAATTCAGATGTCAAATGTAGAGCAGGTGACTTTCGTCGCATTATAGGATATCAAACATGTTATGCTGTAGAGACAATACTAATAGGGTTTGATGGTGTTGGAAAGACAATTTTGAGGGTCTCAGGACAAAGTGAAAAGACATGAAGCCCTCAGAATTAATTGAGAGCTAGAGAAACTCCTGAGCTGCAGGATCTTGCTCTCTTTCCTGAGACTGTACAACAGCATACGTTCCCAGGTCTCCGGGAGGTGTAAATCTGTGTAGCCTCACTGCATTCATGAAAATGGACAGAACATCGAACAGGGAAGGAGACATGCTTAATTCTTCTAATCAGTATGTGCCATCCATCCTGTACGTCTGCTGTCATCGCTGTCTCTGTTTCATGATAACTGGGACCAAAAGCCCAGCCCTTGCTCCCAGTCATCCTCTTGCAGATATTTTCAAGGAGTGGGGAGAGCTAACATTTCCAGCTCCCACTTCATGTCTTACTGACGGCTTTTTTTTGATGATTCTCAGATGCATATAATCAGCTCAACTCTATACCGCACAACACGGCGCAAAGGGAGCAAACCTGCTGAGCAAAGACAAATGTCTGTGAGGGAAAGGATGATAACCTGTGGACCAGGCTCTGTACCTGTCCTGTCTTATCTCCAGCCAAAGCATTCAGTAATTCATGCTGCCATGATAATTTGTTAGGATCTTACTCTGGCAGAAACAGATGTTTTGGGTCATTTGGGCATTAGAAGTATCATTTGGAGTTCAAATGCTCCATGCTATGCAGCAGCATAATTTCCTGTTTATTAGTTCAAGTTGTGCTATAGTTTTCCTCTTGATTCTCCTACCATGACTTTTACGCCTGTGCATGACACCAGCAGGGTTTTGTGTCTGAATCCCCAGTTAACCCACCCATCTATACAGGAGTGAACTTCACTCAAGAGTTTTGAGAAGGGGCTTTTTGGTTTCTTTTAGTTTCTTTTTGTCTGGTGCTGACTCTGGTAGCTGAGAAAAAAATAAGGATATTTTCAGATACTATAAATAAATGCATTTCGCACCTTGTGGCAAGTTTAAGGATCTTTTCTATTAGGTGCAAATGGTGTGCAAAAGCATTAATTGCATTCAGGAAATATTAATGGTTTTAAGAACGAGCCTCCTCAGCTTTCCAGATTTCTGCGCTCAGTTAAAGGCAGCACACTGGAGCACTGAACAGCAGACACTGAGAAACACCTCTCCTCAGGAGACACCAGCCTGCCTGTACAGAGAGCGCATAAAGATCATACTTTTAACATTTCCTGCTGCAGAGGGTCACATGCTTTACTTTCTTTTTCCTATAATTCTTTTCGATGTTCAAAACCCATGCAGAAGTTTTCCATTAAAGCTTTCTCAAAAGTTTCAATCCAGAATGAAATAGGCATTCCCCCTTCAGCTGGATTCCAGTCTAATAGTTTGAATTAAAAACTTGGGTCCTTTCAGTATCTTGCATAGGAAAATTGGAGCTACTTGGGGAACCGATTCCCCTCACCATTACCACTAAGATTTCTTATAATCTGTTAAAGAAAGACTTAGAAAAGTGAGCCAAGAAGGAGCTCCTGGCTGTTCATAGGCTCTTAATTGTTCGTCATTCCCTCAAGAACAGAAAGAAGGAAAGAAGGAATATTTTGAAAGATTAGGAGAAGCAAATCCAAGGGAGCCCAGGAATTTCAGATCACAGCTTTTATAAAACAAAACAAAGCAAAGCAAAACAAACAAAAAATTTTTAAAATCCACAACAGAATGCAGTAGGTATTTTTCTTGAATAGGCAGGAAGAAGGGATCAAAGCAAAAGCTTCAAACCCATAATTTATTGCCAAAAAGCGGTTGTTGTAAGTGCTGTGTTCCACCTGTGCTCACAAACCCATGCCCCCAGCAGCCTGCACCCTGAGCTTGATGTCCTGCAACGAGCTGGGTTCCATAACCCGTAATCCCTCTGAGAAGCGCTTGCACACCCAGTGAGCCCAGGATGATACGTGCAGCTCATGGTAACGCAGTGAAGAATAGGACTTGCTGCTGTGCACATGGAATTAAATCTATACAACGGTATTTTACTTAAATAACAGTTAAGTAGAAAAAAATAATCCAGAATGTATATAGGGGACCTTGAACACTGATAAGACCTTTGTTTTAACATATAATAATGCTTTCACTAATAAGGAACAAAACCTAGTAGTTCTTGAAGATTCATTCTAAACAAAATGGTTAAACAGAGGTTGATTTAAGGAGAAGAGACTTTAACAAACCAGGCAGTCACTTCATCTTTAAAATACTGTTGTTGTATCCACTGTTGAACTGTGCAATGTTTATATTTAAAGGGAAATCAATATCATTGATTAAATGGAATAAAAGCTGCTCCGTACGAAACTATTTTAAATCTGTTGGAAAAAACACTTTGCTTTAAAATCAAACCGATAAAAATCAGTGTGAGTTTCTTACAGCTAGACATGATGACTAACACGCACAATGAGGAACAGAGAATTACACATTTTATCAAGAAAACATATGCCACTAGTTTGAAAAAGCTTCTTATGTCCTTGCTGCTTTCTCATGCAAACAGCTCTCTAGCAAGCATCTTGCTGGAGGCTTTTATTTAAGCGTAACATTTTAATGGATTTTTTTCGTCTTCCAGAAGATGCATACAGCAGTCAATCAAATTAGTGTCAGAACTCTAACCACAGTAAAATAGCCAGCGTAGTACGATTCTCGAAAGCACAGGCCTCCGGTTTAGCTCTTCGTAATAGAGTCGAGGGCTTCCATTCAGCAATCCCTACTCCAAACACTTTCATTGGGAAGGAAATTCAGCAGTGCCGGTATTGCTGACAGAACTAAAGGGCTATTTTTCAACTTTAGTAGGACCATTCCACCCTAGCACTGAATTTCTCTTTTAATAGTTTTATCAGTCTTACAGAAGCTGACATGAGATAATTAAACTGGCATCTAGATCACCAATGTAAATGTACAATGGAACACTTAAAGGCATAGAATGAAGTAAATTATGACCTAGGCTGACATAACCCAAAATTTAGTATGCAAAGTAGTTTCTCATAAATTTAAGGAGATTTTTTATTAAAGCAACACAGTTCCTTTAAAAAAAAAACAAAACTGTCTGTCAAAGATACTTCAATTATCTTTATTTTGCACTGTTTTTCTTCTAGAAAATGATAGTAAAGAAGGTGCTCTGAATGCTTTTATCTAAAGCAATAAACCCGCAGGATGTTCAAGTATAATTAATTGCATTGCTTAAAAGTAAGGGCTTCTAGCAGAATATACAGGCCTTGACATTTTTGTTATGCATAAACTCTACTAGGCTTATGCCATAATTAAACATCAGGATTATATTTTCATTACATTCTTAAAAATTTCATTAAAACTAGAACAAGGAAAACTTACAACAGAAGCTAACACTTGAATAAAAGTGATGACACATTCCAACACGGAGGTATATAAGAAGGGAGATGATAATGTCATAAATACATTTCTTTCACATTTGTCAGAAGAACTATTAACTTGAAATTTAAAAAAGACAGTAAATGCTCCAAAAAGCAAGCTGGGGTTTTGCCCTGTGCAAGAAATAACAGCAAACCCTTCTTTTATAACACAGTTAAATCAACACAATTTGCTTCAGAGTTATAAAGCAATTAAATGTTATTAGGCAGCGGCAGGGATGGACTTGGTTATGGCCCAGTTTACAGCGCTGCAAGGCAAAAACGATCTCGGCAGGTTTTCACGGGAGGGTTTACGTGTTAATGAACTTCTCTCTGCATCTCACGGAAGGTGAGATAGCACCACGTGAAAAAGCTGCAACATAACACACACCACTGTCTGTTTTGCCAGATGTTGCTGCTGCTCTGCTTCATAAATGACGATGAAACGTGGTTTATTTTTACCCGAGTCAAGACAGGCGGCGGCTTCAAATGGGGCGCTGAATCCTAAAGACCTTACGCAGTTAAATCCATAGGTGTTGGTGAGACAGGAGGAAGATGGGTGAGAACGGACGCGTTTAACAGAACAAATTACTCCCACGGGAGTCAGATCTCCGGATTGTCACTGGCGAGCATCTTTCAGACACTGGGCTGAAGATTTCTAGCAAGCTCAATTTCACCAGAGGCTTTTATAGAAACTGCCTACGACCTTGAGCTGTTCTTAGAAAAGGTTTTTAGCTGCTTACCCTGAAATGTTGTTTCTCTACTTTTAGTCTTCAATTTTGACCTTTCATCTGTCAGTTTAGATTCAGGCTACATGCAGGTTTTGATCCAACATTACGATTTCCATCAGCAGTAGGATTTTTTCCTGATACTATATGAGTACCAACTTTTCCTGTCACATCTTTTCCTCGGTTCATAGTCCTTATAGTACCTACAGTCCTTCTCAAATAAGGTAATATCTATTCCTAAGTAAGCAGAGTAATTTATGAGCTACCTTAGCCTCAATTACTTACTGTCAGGCGTGTGGTAGTAGTTCTGGCTCTGTTGACTGAACTTGAACGTGTACCAATGTGTTTTGCTTTGGCCATTGATGACACTGAGCAATGAACTGATGGAACTAGGGAAACAAGCTGGATTCCTAGTTGGAGCTGATTTTGTCAACCCCTTTCCTGTCTTGTACAGCACGCTCTTTGCCTACTCCGACTCTTTAGCCCCTCTCCTGCCTTCAGTGTGCAGCTCTGAAGGACGGTGGCCTTAGTAAATAAGCTGAAGATTATCACGGTAACCTGGTATGTATGTAAGAGTGTATCATCTGTGCGCACACAGCACATTCAGAAAACCTTGGCAGACAGCAGTGAGTAGAACCCCATGAAAGCAGTCAGCAGGGTGCAAGGGGGATGCTGAGCTCATCAGTGACTCGGTGTATCTTTGTTAACAGTCAGGACTAATTTTGTCCCTGTGCTTTTTTCCTGTTGGAGGATGAAGAATCATCAACCACGCTCTTTGAAGTGTGGCTTATCTAAACTGTGGCTGCACACGGAACGCCTGAAGTATCCAAAAAGGACAAGGCAAACAGCTTTGCTGTCACCATGAATGAAAGCAAATGCCAGTCCCCCTAGACAGAAATTAGAAGATACTTCACTGTGTCCTTGTTTTTAAGCCATTTTTAAGTTCCATTGTACAAGCTCTGCAGTCCTTCTCATTATGAAAAGATCTTCTCTCTGATGCTGAAATGACACAAAATCTACGTTTGGAGAAAGAAAATACAGTTCAGTTCCAGGTTAGGAATAGGCTGAGTCTGTATAGGTTTCAGATCCAAATTCAATAGAAAGTCTCTCACGCTCTTC
>NW_010404267.1:0-18266 GCF_000710305.1 Buceros rhinoceros silvestris | reverse complement strand
TTCCTGAGAAATTGCAGAGCCAGTAAATTAAAGGCTTTAGCCAAAGTCTCATGAATCCAAGTAAGACGATTTTAGCCATGTCAAATGGAAAGCAGAGCTAAGCAGAGCTGGCCCAGCTCACGGATCAGCAAGTTAGATTCTCGGGAATCCGCCTCTGTGTTTGCAAATACATCTTCTAGTTAAAAGGCTTGAACAGCTGTCAGGAGCAAGCTAGCTCTTGGCCTGGGAAGGGCCGAGTGCCGGATCCAGTCAGCATTCATGATTTCCTGGCCACACTGACTGCAGGGGTCGTTTGCTCTCTGCCCCTGCCCGCTGCTCTCTAGAGCAAGGCTTGCTCGGCTGCAGCTCTGCACGCCGGGGACCACCCCGCACCACTGCACAACAGGTTGGTGCAAAACACACTGAGGTGTCCAGGTACATTGCTGCTGCCTGCTTATAGCTTTTTAATTTTTTTTTTTTTTTAAAAAAAAAGGACGTCTAAGAGACTCAACCAAAGATATAAAGTGTATAAATTAGGAGTGCACTAAAAATGGTTAATGCTCAGGAGAAAAGTGCCTTAAGTATGGGATAGCATAAACCTCCCAGACACCCCTCGAAAATTCACCTGCATTCATCCAAGGTTATTTTCACCCTAAACAGAGCATTCATGCTGAAACTTTCACGTGCTGCTTCGCAATGAAGACACGGGGCGCACAAGGCAGTGTAAGTGGACATCCATATCAGTGTCTCAGATACACATAGTGCTGACAAATCCCACGTATTTCAAGTCAAAATCATCCAGTCCACCCTGAGAACTTTGCAAAGTTGTAAATACGCAGAAACTGGAATGAGAATGAATCAAGTTGAAGTCCCAGTATGAAATATGCATGATGCTTCTACCCATGATGCCTGCAGAAGTAATTCCATTTGGAGTGTGGATATGACTTATACTGAAATCACAGGGGTGGATTAGGACTCAATGTGTCCAATTTACTTCCCCCATCCTTAGAAATCTGAAATTCAAGATTGCAACTTAGAGCTCTCGTCACACATCACTCTGCAGTATGTACCACTTCCTGGAGGGTGTTTCCTACATCAGGTAAGAATGTTGTATCTTAAGGATCTGTTGGGCACGCAGATCATCCTTTGAGCAGACCAGTTCTGGCCAGACCATTGCAATGAAGTGTAGATTTCCCTGGGTTTGTGTGCCTGAGGCTGTATTACAAAAACAAAAAAATCCATGCACCTCGCTCACTCACTTCTTTAGCTTGACCATTGCCAATCCCAGACTCAGCAGTCCGTTGTGCACCTATAGCAAATAATCCCCCGAGTCCTGCAAATTAAGTGACGAAGGGTTGTATCCCTCTGGTCTCAGCTGAGCCATCCCTTCTCCAGCTCCCCTCACACCTTGGCTTTTGTAGCCATCAGTCCCCTCCCTGTGAGCTGATTTGGACTGAAGCAGAACCGGGGTTTAAGCACTTTGAGCTCTGACCCTCACTTGGTGCATTCATTTATTTAAAAGTTTCTCACAGGGGTTTCTGCAGCCTACAGTACCGTAGTAATGAGCACAGAGCTAAGAAAAACTTTGCTAAACTGCACTGTTGAATTCTATCGTATTATTATAAAATAGTAGCTGGGAAGAAAGCTGGGAGCAAAGAAAAGAAATGTCCCTGTGCTGTCTGGGTCTCACTTTCTCTGTGACCAATTCCAAAATTCTTCAGCTTCAAAAAGAAAAAGCATTTATTGTTGGTATGACGTTTTGCATTGCCTTTGAGCGCGTTACTCAGTGTTTAAAGGGCAGGCACTGTTTTCTACAAGTCCTACGGGTGTAGAGATTTGAATTTAGAATCTGCCCTTAAAATAATTTAATCCTGTTTCATTTCAGGTCCTCGGTTCTGGATTTTTCCTTATGTCAACTATTTTTGTACTTGTTGTAACACGGCTATCCAGCCTCCTCCCAGTGAAAACTCGTGTTGCAGGTGAATTCAGTGCAGTCATATGACCAATACCGAAAGCCATTCGTAACCGTCGCTGAAATACTGGTTTAAGTATCTTTCAACCACAGGGCTATCCTCAAGGCCAGTGACCGGGCAGCTCATGCCACCTAATTAATCTTGCTTACAAAACAGTTCCTAGCAGTATAGGATACTCTGCAGTGTTACAACTTCTCCCGGACTAACATTTGTAAGTCTTAACTGTTGGTAAAGAATAAACATCTAGAAAGCATGATGCATAAATACGTAAATAGTCCAGTTCCTAACCATTTCAAAGGGGAATGCCAACCACTCGCCTCGGTCTTTGTGGACAGCATCAGCCAGAGTGCCAGAGGGAATGTGTGTATTCCCAATGCCAGGATGAATTTTGAGAAGCTGTCGTTAACACATTAGAGGATGTTGTAACCCACTCCATGCTGGTGCTTCTGCACTGGCAATAACCTTGGTTATTTGGAGGGATAAAAAATATGTGAAATGTTTAGAGATGATAAAACAAGTATAGCTTTCCAAAACCTGTACAATGACTCAGACATATCAAATCTAGTGTGTCTCTATATAAAATAGAGGACTAGGGTTGAGTTGTACAGGCAGGACTGAACTGTAGACTCATACTTTTGCAGAGTCCAGTCAATCCCAATATGTGCATGACAAAACTCTGCTTCATCACTTGGGTCATGAGCCATCAACAAAAGATATTAAAAACCCCTCTTGGCGAATTTGAAGGAGATCAGATTCAACCAACCAGACATTGTGCTCCTGTTTCGCTGGGTGTTTTCTGGCACACCCCACTGTGACATAAATATGTCTCTTCCAAGCTGTGACCCTGCTGAGCTCTCAAGTGCATTTTTGCACCCATGTGACTGTAACTCTGGATTTAAGTTGAGCTTTCCCTTCTTTACACCAAGCTACATGAGATTGCAGTGAAGAGCATTGCTTAAAATAGTTCCAATTACTAAAGACAAAGGATTTGGTTAGAGCTGGGGAGTAGATTTTGGGAACCTTTTCGATAATTGTTCCCTGTGTGGGACAAACCAGGCAAATAAATTGTCTGTGACTCAGTTTCTCTTTCTCTACAGCTGCAATAAGGACAGCTCTGCAGTGTTAGACTGTTTTGAGCTAAGAAAGGCTCCACATATGGAGAAAGCAGTATAAAATGTCATATTATTACCACGACTCATTCAAAGAATAGGAAGACTTTTTAAAAACTTCTCCGTCGTCTTTGCAATAATACAAAGGAAGAAATAATAGTAAATTCTGCTTAAAGGAAATCTTTCCAAATCTTTGCTTTCACCTTTTTTTCTTTCTTTGAACAAAGTTTATAAATTTGTAGGGGTCCGTTTCACAGTGCTTTATCAGAACAAACACTCTTGTCGCTGACTGCACTGAGAGAAGCTGGGTGCTGTTAGCCCAGCAGCTCTCTGCCTACCCAGGCCAACGGGAGGATCCTGTTGCTGCAGGAAAATGCACTGGGATCAAACCCGGTTCTTAGACCACCACAAACAGGTGTTTTCAAGAGCACCCAATGTGATTGAGGAGCACCCTGGAGAAAGTGTCCAGGTGTAACACCTCTAAGAGACCAAGTGCTCTGGAAAAAATATTCCTACTGTAGTCTTCTTGAAAACTGAAATGGCCTCCAGTTAAAGCACAGAGAAATTCCTCAGGGCTCTTCTTCCCACCGGGTGGGCAATGAGGAGGACTCCCAAATGAGGGAGGGCTCACCAGCACTGGCTGGAGGACAGTGTTCTCTGGAGATTGGTGCTCGAGAGAAAGAAACACCAACCTGTGAGAACAAGCTTGGAGAACTAGCGTCTCTAGTCCAGCAAAAGGGCAGGGAACAGCTACAAGTCCCATCCCGGGCATTGCTCCTCTTCTGAGCAGAGACCCCAAGTGCGGCTGGGAGGTGGATGGCTGTGGCGTAGCAGCTAAAGCAACATCTGTTCCCATAACCCCACCTGGGCTGAAGGGGGTGTGGGGTTAATATTTATTAGCTGGTCATATCCCTTCGTTTGTAAAAGGGAGACAGCAGATATTTTTTATGAATACCAATGTAAGTCATCTTGACTTTGTCCTTCTCTGAAGGTGGGGTCTGGTGCCCAAATCCACCCACCCTATTACAGTTCAGTCAGAGACTCCTGAAAGAGGGGAGGAGATTTCGTCTTTCAGCAACCTCCTTAGTTTAGCACAGCAAGAGAAATTTGGTTGGTTGATTGCATGTCAAATTACTTTTTAAAGCATTACCTATTCTTGTAGAGTCTCTTCTGTTGGTGCAATAAAGAATTAAGCAGACTTGTAACTTTAGATGTGGAAGCAAGTATATCAAAATTCATTAAATCGCTTCAGCTTTTCACATTATACACGTGCTTTGCTGGCTGCTGGATCCTGTCGCGCTTATGCGTGTAACCATTGTGTAAAGACTGCTCAAGATCTGACTTACAATTATAAGTAGCTATGGGATCTTATGTAGGGTCTTTTTATTTTTCCAGTACAAGAAAGATTATGATACTCAAGAATTTCTCCAGTAGACTGGTTTGCCTTTCACAGTTCAGAAGACATAAATAATGCCTATACTTTTCAAGTTAATTTAAGTTGGATTTGGTGTGCCATCAGTTTAAATCTCTCTCCAAGATTGAGTCAATCTTTACTCAGCTTCAAAATGTGCTAAATTGTTCAGATATTCTAAAACTCTTCTTCCTTAAGGCTTCTGAGTGAAATTCTACATTTATTTAATAAAACAGCCAGGATTTACTACACCAGTAGTAGTAAGCACTTTTTACTTTCCTCAAGATAGATTAGAGTTGACTGTATACTTTTTTTTGCTACAACTGCACAAGTTTACAAGTCACAATTGAATTACCAAACTGAGGAAAAGAAAGATTATTCCTGTGGGTGCAATGCAGGTTGCAGACTTGTTTTCTTTTAAAGAAGGGTTTAAAGAATTAGCAATAAATGTTATCAACTACAGCTAGAAAATGATGCTGACTTATTACTTTGTGAGGACCCTAAGGGGCATCATGAAAACCAAGTTCCTTTGCTGAGCTTTCCAGAAGAAAACAAAAAAAAAAAATCTAACAATGCCTTTTGAACACCTTAAACTCAGATTAACTACAGAGAAAAAGCCTAAGCTTATAGGCATCCCTGGCTTGCCCCTGAAGTTACAAGGTTCTACAGTGCTTAAATGGTTACTGATTTATTTACTACTTAAGCAGTATGTTCCCTTTGTCACTAACAATATGTGCTCTGAGGACATTTCTATTGGCAATCTTTCACGGCAGGGGAAGGCAGCCAGCGTTCTCGCCTTCAGCAGAACCTTCCAGCAAAGTGTATGCTCCCACAGCCCAGAGGGGCGGCCGGCGAGGCGCTGCAGGTACTTCATGTTCACACTGGGGTGAATGCTCCACTGCTCTGGTCGGACGTTCCTTCTCTGAAGACTTTCCCCTTGTTACCAACCACCGAATAACCTAATGGCTTTAAGGATATATTTGAGGTCTGGAAAACAAACTCAGGGCAAAGCAGAAACTTTGACCTGACTCTTCCATATATCAGTTGGGTGGCCCTAACATCATGATGTTCCAGGACGCAGAGGAGTTCTTCAAAAGGCTTTTTGAATATTATTCTTCCACGTTTTGCAGGTGCTTTTGCACCTGAGGGTTTTTCTTCCTGCAACTAAAGGAAAACAATATTGTGAGCCATCATCTTTTTCTCCATAAAATGGACTCGCTATGTTTTGTCCAGCTCTACTGAGCAGCCTTTCATCTTGAAACCCTAAGTCTATATGCTCAGTAAAAATTCTCATCTCAGTGAGTTTTTGACAAATCATCAGAATTTAGAAATGCTCACAATTGTTATCTTGCAGGCCATCATCACTGGAAACCTCATTTAAGCCAACTCTATGTCTTAGCCAAGACTGACATTGACAAGCACAAAAAAACACCAAACAAAACCTCGCAGCCTTTTCCACCAGATGTATGTGCACAATATTCAATACAGTTTATATAAATGGGAGACTTGGATTGCAGCCTGCAAGTCAGAATTTTAAACTCAACGTATTTTCTGTTTCTAACATTGTTATATACCCTCAGCTGTCTCTGGGAGAGCTGAAGAAAAGTGCCTTCCCTACTCCTTCCGTTAAGTAATTCCTGTACAAAAAGTACCTGACAGCTGAATCATGCCCAGTGAATCACTGTTTACAAGAGACTAAGCCTAGACTATCTCACTTAACCTGTATTGAATTCAAGACAACTAAGACAGATGGTCTTGGAGTTACCATCTTCCCAAGCCTTTACTGGTTTTGTAGGACTCCGTTTAAACACTCCACAAAAACTCAACAGTCCACAAAAACTAAAACATGATGCTGCTGCAGAATTCATTTCTCTTACACAGCAGGGATGTTCCTTCGTATTCCTGTGGTTTAGGCATTCATTCTTCAAGTCTTTTCATTACTCGGACTACAGTTTTTCCTCCTAGAAATGAACCAGAGCATGTTTGTCCCTAAGAAACGAGAAACCTGTACATCAGGTTATCTTCTGCTGTTCCTGCCGTAAGTCTGCATTGCGCTGGGTCGTTCCTCCTGCACACTGATGGCTCACTCCAGCTGCTGTGTATAACTTTTTGCAATTGCCATGCCTAGTGTTGAATGCCTTCTCAGGCAGTTGGCTACTTTCCTCAGTGCCCATAGAGGCTTCTGGTTGTCTGGCTTTATTAAAAAAATAAATAAAGTTAGTTGCCCAACAGGGCCAAATCACATCGTGGTTGTTAACTGAGTGAACGCTTCCACAATAACTGTTGAACTAAGCCAATATGTTTATCAATATTTCAATGTCAACATTGACTTCATTATTTCTGGTTGGCCACAAGTCCACAGAGAGGAAAGGAATGCAGGGAGGACGTTGCCTGACATACAAAACGTGAAGGGATAATTGTGCTTCTTCCTAAGCTTTGAAGGAACTGGTCACACTTCTTGGCCGGACACGCGGCACTTAGCCAGGTCTGAGCATCTAGCAAGACTAACAGAACTGATCCTGTGGAAAAGCTTAATGAACAAATAGAGCAGCCTGGCCACCAACATCACATTAGGAAGCAGTAACTGAGGGTGAGGCTGGAGTCAGGGTGTAGCCACAAAGAAAACTATCTTTTATGTGAGAGCTGGACCCCTTCTTGTACACCATGACTCTGAAGTGTCGAAGGTCGTAATGAAAATTTTTCTGAACTTGAAAACTAGTGTGAGGCTCCAGTGAAATCTTGAAGCCAGGTGTGTTTAACGTGATTCGGGTTTTCTCAACAGAGGAACTCCACAGTGTTTGATCCTCCCTGAAGAGGAAAACCGTGTTCCCAGTGACACTAAAGATACATCCAGAAATAAAACAGCAAGGTTTATGAAATCTTTGTGCAGAATTTTCAACAGACAGTTTGTGTGCTTCAGCAAATCAATTAACAGCATGAAGATAAAGCTTGTGGGAAAACATTTGCTTTCTGTTAAAAAAATGGAGAGATTTGGAAATACAGTCATCCAAAAACTCTGAACGAGCTTCCAAAATTGTTTAAGTTTTACCCAAATTAAATTCTGGCAACAAAAAATTGGTTTAGAGCAGTCTAAATGCTTTATTTGCAAATGTTTATTTCAAAAGTTCAAATATTTTATTTCAGTTTTAATTCTTCCCCTTTTCTACTTGAACCAATGTAATCGTTCAAATAAAGAGTGAGTTTAAAATCAGATACAAAAGCTTTTTGATCAAAAACAGTTCTGTCCTTTTAGTTGCAAAAAATAAATTAAAAAACTTTCTTCTAATATGTCTGCTTTTACAACAGTAACTGAATTCAAATGCCGTTTCCTGGTTGTGAATGGTTTCAAATAAAGCTTGGCAGCCTGCTGCGGGTCAGAGCATTGCAAAGGCTGGTCGGGTTTGCCAGGGTGCTTGGGAGGCTCCGGAGGAGCCACCTGGAGCCCTGTTGTTCCAGGAAAATGCTCCAGCACTGGCACTAACCTTCCTCTCGTGAAAATGCACCTCGTTAGCAGAAGCTGCATCAGCACTGCCGGCGGGCTGTCCCGCACCCGTCTCTACCGCTGCTCACTGGGAATAGCTGGTGTAAGGATTTGGTTTACTGCTGTACCGAGCTCCTGGGCTCTTTGGCAGGTACATGGGATAGACGCCAGAATCAATTTTTACTCCTTTATGTTTATTTGTGTAGTAGAGCACAGATGTATCTTGATTTTCATTTGCTTTGTTACTTAATCAATCACATGCCTTCAACTTAAGAGAAATTTAGCCTTGTTGTGTACTCAGAACTTTTTCCTGAATTTGTTTTCAGACAGTGTTAAAGACCTGCCTTTGTTTGAGATTTCCATATGTTCACTGTAACTAGATCTTTGTTTGCAAAGAAAGGGATAAAACAGAACCCCAAACATTGATTTTTAAATTGAGTACAACTCCAGGACAGCTAACAGGATGCCTGACTGTCACAACACTGCTCTGAGACTTCTACAGAGGCTCCCAACAGTTGGGTCAATACAGACCCTCCATGGGTGGGGCTTGTCCCCTCCGCAGAGCTCTGGTCCCTCTGCCCGGGTGCCATGGAGATCTGCCTCCTTCCAGCATTAGGACCATACAGCTCATTTAAACGTCCTCGCAATGACGTGAGGGTACAGCTTTCCCCTGGTGGCAGCAGTAATTCAGAAATACCCATACTCTCACCTTCGTTCTCAGTGTGTCAGCGTTCAGACACACACTTGCCCTTTGCTCCAGGATGCCTGGGAGATGACAGACCTGCTTTGTCGCAGTAAAGCCAGGCACACATGGAAGTACAGAGATAAAGCTGATTTATTTGCCGATCTCCAATGCTCTGCACTACACTTCTACACCGAGTTTCCTCCAGCAGGATTAAAAGCCATCAGATTACAATATGGTGGCCTGACCAGGATGGGTCAGCATCATGCAGCGTAGAAAAGTATGACGCACAGAAGCAGAACAGCAATTCACTGGATTGGATGACAGGCCAAGAATGTTAAGTCAAGTTCATCATTTCACCCCCTCTCTCCTGCTTAGTTTTTTCCCCTACATCAGATACCACCAAAAAAAAAAAAAAAAAAAAAAAAAAAAACCCTCCCCATCCCTTTTCAGAAATGAACTTTTCTTAAATCATGTCCGATCACTTTTTTTTTTAGCTAAGCAGAACCACAAGGCTAAAGGCAAAAAGGAAAAAAAAAGAACCTGTTAAAAATGATGCAGCTGGCTTATTCCCTTCCCCCAAACTGTGAAGATTAAAATACTGATTGCTTCCATCAAACGCCTTAGATCACAGCTTTGACTAAACAGACTATTCAAGCCACATTTCCATTATTCTCATCATCACTTACATAACAGTGACTGATTTTATCATTATTCTTTGTATTCATTCCCCTTAGCGCTCTAGGGTAGGAAAGACTTCCCCCCCACACCACCATTCCCAACCAGCAACAGACAAATAACTTAAGCTCAGTGTCTAAGACTATGTTTTTTCTCAAAGGAGCCTTTTCCGTCTGGGCAGCAATAGAAAAAAATATGTTGTTGTAGCATGTGCCAACCAATAAATTCTGTCCCTGGGGATCTTCATTTATTTACATTGAGTCATCTGGTTAACAACGTCTTTAGAAGACAAAGAGATTCAATATTATAAAGAGCTCTTACAATATGAAGGGCAACTGTAATGAATTGCTAAGGTAAAACATGTTACCAACTCAGAAATCCTTCTGAAAGGAGGAGAACATATATCTGCTTCTCTGCTTCAGCCCGTATGTCACGTTAATGGTTCGGCTTCCTCGCTGTGATTATGACATACTGCTGCTTGCATTTATCTTCTCTATCCTGAAACCTGCTTGTAAAAACACCACACATGCTGCAGATGTGTTCCGTTGGGGGCTTGCAAAAAAAACCAAAAAACAAAAAACCAAAAAGACGACTGAGCTGATGGCAGCTAATGGCTAATCGTGACATTCTTTGGGCATTTCAAACTGTCCTGTTTCACTGCATTCATCTTTTTTGGAAATAAACATCTAAAAATACGGAAGAGGAAATGCAGCAGTATGCCACTTACTCCAAAAACATCCTGTGTTTTAAAAAACATGCCTTGTATCAGAAAAAAAGGGATCAATCCAGCAAACTGACCAGACCAAGCCGCAGAGGTGGATGAGGTGACACCTTGGCTATGGCACTGGTCATTTCCCCATTTTTTTGCTATTCTTTCAGAACTCAAAACAAGGAAGTTTCAGCTCAAACCAGGACACTCAGTAGTAACACTGAGGTTGCAATACTTACCCTGCCATGACCTGGCCAGAGTAATTTAATTAACACTCAGAAAATGTTCAGATACTACTAGAAAATTATATAACACAAAACAAATACAAAATGTTGCTTAAGAAAAAAATGTTTTCCTCCTCTATGCTTCAAAGTTAGTTTTTCATTTTTATATGAAGACAAAACTGCTTGTGAAATTTTCGACGCTACCTCAGTCAGTGCCTTTTCCAGACACGCTTCTGTTACCCAGGCTCTTTTCCATAGTATCTTTTCTGGCCTCACAGTCATTTGGCATACATAGCCTAAACTCAGAGCAAATAGGGTTCAACAGAACAGAGCAGCTTTCCACACCAGATGAATCTAGGAGATCAGGGTATTCCTGGCTCTACCAGAAACACTGCCCTCACCTAAGGAGGAGAATATAGTTCTTTTTTTTTCCTTAGTTTCATAATTAAATATGGAGAACGTATAAATAAAACACAGATAAAAAGGTAAAAATTCTGATCTTTGTGAAGGGATGCCTGATAATTACAATATGTATGTTATTCTCAGAGAGTAACTTTTTCCTTTCATCTTCTCCACACATGGCCAGAAAGTTTTCTGGCATGATCAACCTTTGTAAGCTACGCAGCTGACTGCAAGTGGGTGTATGTTGCAGGCTGCAGGCACAGATCCTCGGCATGTTCTGTAGCAGGGGGATGCACAGAGTGGGAAACTCTGCCCTCGCCAAATCAATAAGACTGGCATCCTCGAATTCAACAGGATCAGAAATTCAGCTCTAACCTTTACAGTGCAGCTCAGTGGAGATTTAATTTCTTTAAAAAAAAAAAAATCAAACCACTAATCTTAATCACCCTTTGAAATTTGAAGTGTCTCCTGAGCTGTTGCTTCTGAACGAGAAAACTACTGCGGCAGTATCATGGGAAGAGAGAACGAAAAGGAATGAGGAAAGAGAGGGAAGAAAAACCGTAGTTTCCAGACCCAGCTCCATCTAGGCTAGCTTATCTGCTCAGAACACCTCTTCTAGGAGAAACTCTATGGGGGACAGTACAAAGAAAACGAGCTCAGGATCTGGAAAGTAGCTCAAATTGCAGTCTAAAAAGCATAGTTCGTTCTTGTTTAAATGTTTAAGAGCTAAGAGAGCTGCCCATCTCCAGAGTGGAGTCAGCGCTCAGTGCTGGGTGAAGATAACACCAGCTGCTTTACAATGGCTGCTGTGAAACTTCTTCTTTCCTTTGACTAGCAAAATAATTAGTTATTAATTCTGATTTTAGAGGCTGAGGGTAAAAACTTAGGGCATTTCCATCAAAATGTACCTCCATAATTGAATAACATCCTAGACTCTCTAGTTCAGGTGTAAATAACTGTTAATGACTCTGAAGCAATCAGAAAGGGTTTGCTAAGGGGAAATCAACAGCGTATTGAGACAGTTCAGTGTTACTGCTGAATGCTAAAGGCAGATTCTACAGATCATATGTTTGCGAACAGAAGAAGTTAGATACGTTTGATCATTCTGAAAAGTACTCTGACACCTTTAATGCCATTTCTCTTCTGTCTGTGTAGGAGCGATGTTTCTTTTACGTTACATATATATCAACGGGTAAAGTTAGCCTTCAGATTTTACCAATTTTATACAAAATACTGCTGTTCCCCTCTGAACTAAACCCTTCTGACAGATAACCTTTTTATAATACCATGCATACCACGTGCTGCAGTCCCAGGGGTTTTTAGTTACACATACATATACACACACACACACACACGTTGGAGGTACAGTAGTGATACATTTTGGTTAGCCATAATGGAAAACATTTTTATATTTTTCAGCAATGTAAAACATTCACCTTCTTGCCATGGCTTTCCACTTCCTCGCAAACTCTGCAGTGTTCCTTACGGAAACAATACGGTGTCTAACAAATTACCTCCTCATCTGTCTTATCTCACGGGGTACAAATATACCCACCTATCCTCCTGAAGTTTCCCAGAAAGTCCAGTATGTTTGGTCCAGAAAAGTAAGGACTTTAGGACAATTCTGTGCCACTGATTCCCTGACATTTTTATCAAGAGAATCAACTGCTGTGAATTAGACTTATCACTGAAACAACCATTTACAGCAGTTAGTGCAATAGGCTCCAACTACACTTGGCTAAGTGAAGAAATAGGAAACAGACTATCTAAAACAGCAAATCCAAGCCCAAAGTGGCTTTTAGAGAAGATCACAGATTGCTGGATATGCTTCCATCCAGAAACATTCTCAAGTATACAATATTTTTTAATTTAGAACCGTACCCTTCATGATAAGCAAGGCACAAATATCCATTGAATTCACTGTATATTTTGGGCATGAGGGATGAAGGTTTCATTAGCAGTTCATGAGAAAATCATTTTTAATAATTGATGTTCAATTTGATGCCACCGGCGTTTAATACTGATGCCAAAGCCTAAAGACCAGGGCTCGTCCAAAATCCTTTGGAATCAATGTGATTCTTAACACTAACATCAGTGAAGCTAGGATTTCTGCCTAAATGTTTCTCTAAATAAAATGCATAGGTTATTTCTAGATCGTTCCGATGATTACCTCTAGGATTCTGCCAGGCTAAACTATGACAGTTTGGAGGTCTCTCAGGACACTTTCTGCGAATCCCAAAAGCTTACACTTTGCATATAATATATCTGATAAAAAAATAGCATGAAGTGACTTCCAAAATCCAAAGCTCAAAATTCAGCTAACATATATTAATCTTTATTATGTAACAATGATATAATAAATATGTTTATGAATTCATATGACCTGTACAAAAAGCCAAAAAGATATTGCACCAAGTAGGGTACCGGCTATTTGGGTTTAGTATTTGTTAAACATATGATCTAAAATCATATACAGTTGTGGAGTTAAGGCAAAACCAGATGATACCTTTAACACAACAGAAGGTTTGAAGACCAGACATAATTACAAACAAGGGGCTATCATCTCCAGCTAATCAAGCAGTGGTGGCTGAGGAAGGAATCCCTTAGGCTTTTAATGAAGCAGTTATTATCAATCGTGTTAATTAAAATTGAAGATCAAGTGTGAGATTTCCTGCAGGGCAGAGCTGTTTTGCAAAGTTGTGCCTGAATGATCATCTTTAACCCTGGTAAGAAGGGTTAAAGGTTTCTCAAGGGTTACAACCTGCTCTTCTTTTTTAGAAAACAGCACGTGGAAGAGAGGAATACCTTACCTATCCAACGAAAACACAACCATAACTGCTTCGCTTTGTGTAAGAGCTAGACTTGACTGTGAGTGGGGACAGAGCATAGATATATGGGTGACTCATCCAACACACTACACGCAGAGGAGAATTAAAGTCAACCACTTAGCAATAATAATTACCTTCCTCAAGACAATGGAACAGATCATGTCAGTTAAGTCCCAATGGCAAAAACATGTGTGACCGATATATCGAGATACAGTTCTTTGGCAGCAACACACTAACTCTTGATTGAAGTCTGAACTCAAGCTCGCTTAAATTATAGACCTCGTTGCCAGTCTTTTCATAATTAGAGAAAATCCACTTCTCCCATGAATCCAATAAGTCCAGTAAATGAAATCTGAATAAATCTTGCAGGCAGCTTTAGACTGTAACATCAAGCATAGATACTTATTGTCTGCTTTAGTCTCAATCCAAATATATTGTATTTAAACACACAAAATTCTGTGGAACTTCTGAGTAGTTCAGATGGGGCCAAAGATCCATAAAGAGAATCCATATTCACCCATGAAAAAACAATAACGAAACATCAATCCCATGATGATAAAATGATCTTCATGTAACAGAGGCAATGGTGAGTCCACACCTGGATGAATGTCACAGGAAAATTGACTTTACAGGGGAAAGACCAGAAAGCCAGAAAATGTAGAATACTGCCATCCACCGACCAGATTACCTTTCTCCAACTTCAGGTAAACCTTATCCTCCTTGTCTAGATAGAGCAGGACTCCATTAGTGGCAGCCTCACGTGTGACGTCCTTGTCCCCGGCAAAAGCAGAAATGACTGGCTTCCCATTTAGCATCAAATTGACCTGCAAGAGAAAAGCCGCTGAAAAGCTCTAATTAACAGAAAGACGTCAAGAACTATCACTGACTATTAACTACAGAGTGAGAGGTCTGCTAAGGTCCCAATCTTCACCACTTTGTTGTTGTTTCAAACTAACAATTACATTTATTTGGAGTGACAAGCAGAGCCATGTTTCGTGGGCTTGACCTGCAGCTGGGTGAAGTTGGTGGGACACTGTCCTCACAGTGCAACGGTCTGGGCTCTCTCGGGGTGAAGGGTAACGTGACGTTGCTTCATCTGTTGCTTGGGCACCTTAATTGTAGTAACTCTCTGGCAGAATGGAATTGTGAGCTGCCACCTCAGTTCGTTTCACTTGCCTGCCTCACAGGTCAGTTAGACATGCACAAGCAAAGAAGGTATTTGCAAGAAACTTGGGCACCCAGAGATGTGATATGGGTGTCTAATGAGATGTCAAAGGTACCACAGAGGGCTCCGAGCTTACACTTCATTGAGAGCCAAATATATGTACCTTCAATTGCTGACAGTGGCTTGGTTTTAAAGTCTAGAGCGGACTTACAAACCAGTGCACCGTGTTTTGGTACCAAATCCATTTTTCTATAAAGCACTTCTGAAAGCCAATACAGCCACTGCCCTGAAAGCAGCACCGCACGGCGACTCTGTAAATAAAGACGGGCAGGGGCTGGGGGAATGGACAGATCCAGGCATTTTTCATTTCCCCAATGGGAAACTATTAGCTTTCTTCTGCTTTTTCTTTTTAAGCAGCCATAATGCAGTCACAGAGGGGTGAATTATGAGATGCTTATTCATATCAAGTATGCTGGCCTCGCATATGCTCCCATTAATTTTAATAGGAGTCACCACGGAATAAATCAGTGCTCAGCATAAGTCAGGGCAGCAGAATCTGGCCCTGATTTGGGTTTTGCCTATCTGGGAAATCCACTTAATCAGATGTCCCCAGGGAACCAATTTCAGTTTAATGATATTTAACGGCACTAACAGATGTTCCAGGGGCACAGTAATATCACTTATGTAGGAAGCCTTCAGGTGATTTAGTGATGTTTAAGTTTGCATGTGGCTGAGGCTCAAGCTGGTTTGCTCCACTGCGATGGCTTTTGATCCTTCCCCCTAGTTATCAACATGCAACAAAAGGGCATCGAGAGTTTACTCATTGCTTGAGTTCAGTTTATCTCATTCCTTCTGTACTATCTCTCCAGGTCAGGTTCCCCTGCACATCATCTTACAGCTATTTTAATCACAGCAGAAGATACATCACAGGTTTGCACCAGATGGTCTCACATTAACTATGCCAAAACAGAGCCGACCAAACCCATCCATCACTTAAGAAGCTCTTGATCTATGAAGGATTTCAGGCCATGTCAGAGGTTGTACTATTGCCCATTGCAAGCCCCAGACTCCCAGGTTTGAGTAACTGGTATGTGACACACCAAAGTGCGCACTGGATTCCCAGAATCCAAGCCTTGACATTTTCCTTGGCGCTAAGTGAAGCTGTCTGACAGACAGTTATTCTAGGCCATTTCAACCTTCAGCATTTAAAGAGTGAAAGGAACAAAGTTGGAGCATGTTAAATAGCTCATAAGCTCATTATAGAGATTTTCATGAGGTCAGTATTTCATTTAAGACTTTTGTCATTGACCTGAACGGAACCGTGATTTCCTGTTGCAAACTGAAGGCGAATTTCAGCAGGGATGTGACTGCGCCTGGCACTGCCTTTCTCTGCCATCTCCACTTTCCTCAGGAGCTTTACCTGCAACCCAAAGCCAGAGCTGCCACAGAGAAATGGCTGATCACTGCTGCCGCAGGAAACTGGTTCACCTCAGCCTTGTACGCTGAAAACCATCTTCAGGAGCAAGCCAGAGAGGGGGAAAGAATCAGCTGCTTCTACAAATCTGGTGGTCTCGTGGGTGGGAGCAAGAGAAGCCACAGATGTTATTCCAGATGAAGAGAGCCAGTATGTACATCACAGAAATCGCGTGACCTGGCCTGAAGATTAAGGAATGTACTTTAAGGGATTTACTGTCAGCTCAGCAAAGGGATGTTCGGGAACTTCGAGGTTTTTTTCTCTAAGCTAGTACGTACGTGTATTTAATTAGGGAGTTCAGCTGCTCTTAAGCTACTGAAGAAAGTGCAGAATTGCTCCTTTTATTTTAAATATATGACACATCCTTTACGTATTACACGGTGAAAAAAGTTTAAACTGCTATAAAGGTTCCCTAGAAGATACCCCTGTAGAGGCGTAACATTTTGGTACAGTTATAGTACAAGTCAACCACCTTAACCAACCTTGGAACCACAGCAGACTGGTGTCATAAGCAGGTTCCTGGTGTCATAAGCAGGTTCCTGGCACCATGGGCTGTCAGCCAAGTCACAAAACGTTACAAAAATTGGGTACACATCCCCTGGACTCCTGTCTTCAGGGCAGTGGGTTTAACACGTGGGGAAATGTGAGTCTTCAATAGTATTTGTGCAATCAAGTGACATTTACAGCTCTATTTTACCCTTGGATGATCCATTCTATTCAATACTTAATATCACCCCAGATATTCGGTAGAGAAGTGACGCTGTGGCGATGTATCTGAGGTGAGGATCCTGCCTTATTACAGCTGTTCAGTTTAATCTCTACACCACAGGTTGCTTTAAACTAGGCTATCTTTCCTTGAACGTGTGTTAAATACTCCTGTGTTCAGTCAAGATCCTGTTCCAAAGAGACAATTCAAAGATTTTATATCATTCTTGATCAACGTACCTGAATTGTTTGACTCTGATAGACTTTAATTACGTGAAAACTGAAACTGTAAATTCCTTTTCTTGGTGCTACAAAGACAGACTCCAACGTGAAAAAATTGCCCACATTTACTAGGATCTACAAACAAAAAATAGAGCATGGGAATTAGAACAGGTATTCAGTGCTAAATAAAAAATACAGACTATTGACTTTAGAAACCATTCACCCACAGAAATTTTTTTGGTCTACATCTCTGCTGTTTTATTCATTGTTCTCTCAGTTAAGTTGGAATATCACTCATAAAGTAGTTATTTAGTTATATTTATAGTACAACTTTATTATAAATAAACTAAGCTGGAAAATATTTCTACTTTGCTACTATATCGCACCTTCAAGACCTTTCTTCTATACATGTTTAGAGGAGATTAAGAAAAAAATTTTTCTTCGTCATTCTCCAAAAATGACAGGAAAACACCAGTTCAGGGAGTCGCATACTGGTTTTGGCTAAAAAGCAATGGTTTTCTGAAAGAAGCCAGCTGTGAGGAAGGGTATACGTGACCAGTGCAGTTCATTCACCAGAGCACAGCCAGTTACTGGAATACCTGGCACATCTGAGCAAAAACTGGCTGTGAGCCTTTGCTGCTTTATTTGGGTTTGTTGGCACTAATAATAATTTGGGTTTGATTAAACAGTGACAAGTAACGCAGGAGGACATATTAAATGAGTGCATCATCTGTATGATAAACGTCTTCTCTAATGACTAAATGTTTCTTTCCTCCAAGTTATGTTTTGTTTTTAATTGCTATTTTCAGGCTCCTTTATGCCAGCCGCTGCCCTAGAACGCCACTAGGAATGCCCACGAACTTGGGGTAATTTACATTTCTCGCATCAAGCTATGTGCCATATCTGGCTTCAGCTGTCACGACAATTTACTGTTCATTATAATATGGAATAGGAAGAAAAATAACCATCAGTCTCAATTACTTTGGACTTGCCCTAGGACAGGAGCTGGTACGTGAAATGTGTGCAGGCATCGGTGTGTGAGTGTTAGTGACTGGGGTGAGAGGGGCTGTGCCATGAACCTGAGACTGTTACAGAAAAGTTAAATGATTTTTCTTTAAAATTCGTTGTCTTTCCGCCCCGCAAAGGTGGCACAAGCCCGCTAAAGTCTCCGCAGGCTGCTTGCTCTGAGCAGACCCTGTCCCCGAGCCTCCCGGGGCCGCGTCC
>NW_010404266.1:16106-38640 GCF_000710305.1 Buceros rhinoceros silvestris | reverse complement strand
CCAGGACAACCTTTTATTTTTATTTTTAATTTTTTTTTCCCTTGTTCCCCATAAACTATCTTAAAGGTTCGCACATTCAAGTTTGAAGATTCAAAGTTTAGTGAGAAAGTTCTGCTGTAACAAGTGCTTTCATAGTCACACACTTTCCTAGCTGCTGCCATTTCTAGACTTGAGGGATCAAGGAATGTAGACCCAGATGCTGGGTCTTCAGGTGCTGCCCTAAGGCCTTTGTGAAGCCATGGACTGCAGTGGACTCAGGATCTCAAGGCTTCCTCCTGCCTGGATGCTGCAGCCCAGCTGTGTGTGCCCACAGACCTGGGTCTCTCCATTCTAGGCTGACACAGCTGCTGCTTTCTCATTTGCAGGTTGGGCCAGCAGCGAGGTTGAGCATGCATCCTTGAGATGTATGTGCACACACATACACGTGAGAGGTCACTTATGTAGACTGCTGCATGGTCTGCCACACGTAGGGTACTATCTTCAACAGCATCCACATATAGCACTGCCAGGACTTATACACATTAAACAAACATCAAACTCACAAAGAAGTATAGACAGACATATCCTCACCTCCTCTTGGGCTTGAGAGACAGAAAGTCACTAGTGCAATGTATACACCACAGTTTCCAGGTTTACAAGCGTGTGCAAGTTTGCTGATCCCCTGAACACCAGCATGGCCCCTCTTCCTG
This sequence comes from Buceros rhinoceros silvestris, assembly GCF_000710305.1. Classification (NCBI taxonomy): domain Eukaryota; kingdom Metazoa; phylum Chordata; class Aves; order Bucerotiformes; family Bucerotidae; genus Buceros; species Buceros rhinoceros. The sequence continues at coordinate 37,951 of NW_010404266.1, read as the reverse complement.
CCCAGCACCCCTGCCTGGGTCTCTGCCTTACCCACCCCATGGGTCTTGAAGTCACCAGCTGATCCAGTTGGGTCCTCACTGCAAACACACAGCACTCACACACTTGTCCCACAGGCACCCCACACTCACAGGTCCCCACAGATACCATCATGGACCCACCACCCACCTAATACCCCTTCCCAGATATAAGGAACATGCACTCCTTTATAAAGATTTTTAACCTTCTCAGATGCATGTTTTCCTCCTTCTTATAGCCCAGACCAGCTTGAAACTTCCTAGTGAATTACATATAGACATCCACGGATACCAACTTAAACTCATTAGTGGAAAATAAAAACAAACTGAGATACCTACACAGCTACTGACCTGCATCGTTCTTGTGTGCGGAGACTTATGCCCTAGTCCCTCCAGTCCCTGGTATAGAGAGCTGTGAGCCCTGTCACCCATGGCTCCTTCTCTGTATTCTAGCACCTAGACCTTACAGCACTAATACATGGGATAGAAAGTGAAATTGCACAGAATATGGTGAAGAAAGGACTTAAGAAGAAGATAGAGTAGGCTGCATTGATCAGGCATCAATGTTCAGGCAGACAGTAGTACTAACCAGTTCCATTTTACATAATCTCAAACCTTTTACCCTTCCTCGGATTACTTCCCCCCATCCCTTTTTCCTCCCTGGTGCTTTACCTTACCTCACCGATAACCCTTCCCCTGTGCATTCTGGAATGGTTTTGCATGGCTCTCCAGATCCACCTGAAATATCCACAAGAATCCTGGTCATTTTGTTTCCCGCTTCTTATCAGTTACGTGTTGTTCCTGTTCAAAGTTGCACTCAATATTTTCATAACGAACCATCATTTAGTATTTGTGGAGTCTTGGTGTGTTTTTTTGTGTCCCTTATATGTTTGCTTTGTGTCTCTCTATGTTTTGTTTATCACTTTATTTGTTATTGTTCCCTTTGCCCAGAAAAGCTTCTTCATCTGATGACCTTAATGAACCAGATGCTCCTGTATTCCACAGAACCCCACAACCATGACCTCTTCTGTTTAGTTTAGCCCTCAAGGGAGTGAGAAGAAAAGATATGAGGAAGAAATGCAGAGAGAGGAAGAAAAACCCAAAACCACTTGTGGGAGAATTTGAAGGAATAAGAATCAGTGCAAAAAGAAGTTGAAGATAAGAAGAAGAAAAATTGACAAGGAAAGAGTTCTATGTTTAGCAAACAAAAATTTAACAAGGACTGAGGACAGGTCAAACAGAGAGACTAGGAAGAGAGATGTTGCTGAGCAGGAAACCCAAATGGAGGGAAGAAAGAAAGGGAGTCATAGCAGAAGTTGAGAAGACAAACATTCCTAAATAAAGGAATAAAAATAAAATATGAATAATGTTTTAGTGTTCCTGTAAAATCTATACCTCATATTTCAACTTTTCCAGCAAAAAAAAAAAAAAGAAACTTATTTTGTGTTCAACACATCCCTTGATTTTTCTTATTGCCAAACTAGTGAAAAAAAAATGGCTTGTGCAGGGACATATTAAAAACCTTCCATACTGTCAACGTCCTCAATTTTGCTAATGTTTTGTTCACTCTAAGGCAGTCTCAGGGAGAATAAAGAGATATGAAAGATATTCAGTATGACAAATACGTGCCAAGACAATTATACAGTCTTACTTTCTATCTCCGCTGTGGATGGGTCTAAACTGCATGTGAAATATTTAGTTAAGATTTTAGAAAAAGAAATCTATGAAAGTAAGAATGTATAAATACTGTAAAACGTTATCCATGAAAGTGTGGGATCATCATGTCTGGAAGTTTTTAAGAGTGGATAAGACAAACACCTGTGAAGAATGGGTTAGATGCAGCTGACCTTACCTGGAGGCAAGTGGATGTTCAGCTGATGTCCGCTTTCTCTGTGATTCTAATGTATAAAATGAAATACACTACTTACAACAGAGAAGCATCAAACAGTCCTGGAGAGAATTCATTGAGAGCTATTTGTCTAGATGCCAGTTACTGTAATGGAGAGAGGAAAAAACAAGAAAGTACTTACTTTTCTTTCCCATCAATTATTACATATACCGGATTGGATTTTGGATCTAAAACAAAGGATTAGGACACAAGACTGTAAAGATTTACCTTTGTGCAAAACTTCCCTGAAGTTACTGAATTTTGCTGCTATGTTCTTCCAAGAAGCAATCAGGTTTTTTTGTAGTTGGGGAAAAAAACCTTACGTCTTCACCAGAAGAGTCTTATTCTTTTCTTGAACTTTGTGGAGGTACAGACTACTAGACCTGCAGCTACTATGAGACGTAAATAGGGTGAGTCTTGGGGGGTCTCTCCCCAACTGTTAGAGTCACCAGTTGTGGTGGGCACCAGTTGTTGCGAATACTCGGGATGGACAACGCGACAACAGCTTGTGTGCACACAAAGCCTTTATTGAAATACAAGTGCAACTGCACACTGCATACTGCCTACTGCGTTCTTTTTTATCACAATGCTTTATAATCTTCTAGTACTTTGTTTATTATACGTGCTTTACTTGGATTGGTTTCAAGTGTACTCTCCTCCAATCAGCTACTGACCAAGCCTCTCTGTCTCCTCCTAAACGACACGCCTCCTGCTGTTGACTGACAGCAGGCTAATTCGTCTTCTTCCCTGCCGGGGTCACTCCCACAGGTGAGAGCACAAAAAGAAAAATAATTATGACAGCAATTCCTGCCTCATGTAATTAAGACCTTTTTTTACCTCTTGTTTTGCTTTTCTATTGTTTCAGGTATCTCAGAACTTATGCAGTACTAATCACTGTTAAAGGAGGAAATATCTATAACAAGTGAAGGCTACCTTTTCTATCTTAATGGAAGCAAGCATTCTCAACTTCTATAATCTTCAGGGCTAAAAATCAGCAGACCGTGTTTTTTGTTGTGTCAGTTATGTTGAAAAAAAAGTAGTAAGTGCTTGCAAAATTTCCATAAATTAATGAGGATCACTGTTTCCTCTGAGATGCACCTTCCTGGAATTTTCATGTTCCATTTTTCCACAAAGGTGTTTGAGGACTAGATCCTAGTTATTTCTAGTAATTAAAAAAAAAAAATCAAAACCCAAAATATTACTTGTTTTTCTGAAGTTCCTTCTGCTTCTTTGGAAACCTCCTCTGAGTATGTTCTTTATGTTTAAACACAATTAAAAAAAAAAACAAACAAACCAGAGCTGCAACTTACCAAAGTTAAAGGCAAGTTAATACCACTAAATATGTGTTGAAATAAAAACTCTTCTAAATAAAACTTTTCTTCAGTATTGTTCCTCGGGTGTCAAAATGATAAAGTAACAATGCAGGGTGGGATGGCAAACAGAAACAGCAACAAAACCAAAACCACATACAAAGACTTTATTTTAAAACAGAAAAATATACTGCTGTGTCTCAAATGCTTTTTGAAATGAAGGAACTGTCTTTTCTTTGTAAATTGTACTAATGTCATATCATATCATATCATCAAAAGTGCATTTTTTATTTATACCTGCTAGGAATTGATAAAGAGGTATTTGCAAGAAGCATTTCTGGATTTGTAAGAGCTATTCCAGAGAGAAGTGAATATTAGAGCCACATATTAGTGATTAGCCTTGGAGAGCTTTTCAGTACATTTCTAATTTTCTCAGGTTTAGGTATTTCACTGGGACACTGGTGTTATTCTCATTTCCTGGTAGTTACCATCCATTTTGCAATTGACTACAACAGCCAAATTTGAGCCTGGAAGTGCTTCTTACTGCACTATGAACTAAGCCACAAATTTCATAAAATCATAATAAAGTATAGGATTGAAAAGATCTGTAGAGAAGAGGCTATTAAGGAACTTGTGCAGACTTCTGAGTCTCTTAATGAATGGAAATATCACAATCTCTCTGGGCAACCTGTTAAAGTATTTGTCTGCCCTTATGGCTGATACTAGGAAAAATTCTTCACAAGAAAGGATTGTGAAGCATTGGAACAGGCTGCCCAGAGATGTGGATGAGCCACCACCCTTGGAGGTATTTAAAAGACATGTAGACGTGATGCTTAGGGAATGGTTTAGCAGTGGACTTGACAGTGTTAGGTTTAAAGTTGGACTCAATGATCTTAAGGGTCTTTTCCAAGCTGGATGATTTTACGATTCTATTCTGTGTACTTCTGAGGAGAATCTGGCTCCACCTTCTCTACATCCTCCCACTATGTAGTTGCAGTCAGTAATAAAATTTTCCTTTTGCCTTCTAAAGGCTGACATTGATTTTTTGTGACTGTGTGTGTAAAACCTAATGGACTTTGAACTGTCTTGTACTTTATGTACACCTTAACCATGTTGGTGGCTCTACACTGGGTTCATTTAAGTATGTCAATGTCATTTGGTAATGCTAGCAGACAGTTTTACATGTTTCAAATGTGCATAGAAACTGTCTTGGTTCTTCTAACAATATTTAAATATTTTCTGTCCAATCTTATTGAAGTACAAAGCACATGGACCATAGCTGACACTCTAAATTCTGATGGTTTTCATCCAGAGATAATTTTTTTTTCATTTCCACGCCTAACTTCTGCACATACAAAGGCATTTAAAATCCTTCACTGGGTGTTTTTTAAAAAAAAACTGTTGTTTTGTTGTTGACATGAGCATCAGTAACATCTCAGAAAATGTCTACCTTCCTCTCCTCAGTTCTTTTATTTATATTGTAAAAAGGGCACTGTACCTAGCTGCACTATACTAGCATCTGCATCTCAGATGATTTGTAGTGTCAATACATTCCCTAAAGCTTTCATTGCATTGAACTACTACATCCATGTAGCACAGTGTTCACTTGGGCCTTGAAAGCAATTTAGATGACTTAGTCTTTTGGATGGACACAACACTGCAGTAATGTGAACATACCAGTTTCAAACAGGTGCAGGCTCTCTGCACTGTGCTCCATAATTTGTGCAGACTTAACCTTAGGAAACATTTCCATAATTACTAAAAAAAATGTATAAGGATCCAAAATCACACAGTAAGTTTCTTGCTTTCCTCATTACTCATTTAACCATTAAAAATATTATAAGTATGTTAAAATAACTGGTAAAATGTATGTGGTACACAAAAAAGCTTGTAGGCATTTGGGATTTGGCTTCACTTTATGACTAGTGCAATAACAAGACCTTGAAAATTCTAGGAGTCAGCTTCATGTCGAGACACCTAAATTTAACAAATACAGGCAGTTATTCAAATGCAAAAAAGATGCCTAAGCTCCTGTAACTGTTCCTAAGAGCTACAGCTTGATTTAGTTGGGTAAACACAGATGAGTATTACAGTATATCTAAGACATCCCCTAGGATGAGCAGAAAGGATTATTGAAGACCTGTGGTTTTCTGGAGCATGTTATGATGTTATGTGGGAAAGCCTCAAATAGCCTGACAAATTCAGACATAGGACTCCATATTTTTATTGCTGGTCATCTGAACCACTCTTCAGCATCTGCTGGCCTGAAGTCCATTGAAGACCTACAATTTGGCCTTTTATATAATAGCATGATTATGGCTGATACCTTATTTTACAATGGGAAAGTATTAGGAAACAGACATCATCTAATCAGGACCAAGTTGTGAATATCCCTGAAGAGGTATCAGGAGCAGAATATTGAAATACCTGAAAAAAAATATAAAGAGAACCGAGAAACTTGAAACCTTTACAGAAATTCCCAGATGGAGGAACATTAAAAGAGGTAGGGATTTCATAAGATCAGAAGATAATTCAGGTTGGAAGGGGCCTCAGAAAGTCTCTGTTCCATCCTACTGTTCAAAGCAGGGTCAGCTGTGAGATCAGATTATGTGGCTTTCCTGTTAAGTCTTAAAAATATCGAGGGATGGAGATGGCACAGCCCTCTGAACAACTTGCTCCATAGCTGGGCTGTACTCTGGGTGAAAAGATATTTCTTTACATCCAGTCTGAACAGTTTCGATGTCTGTTTCTTATCTCTCATCCTCCCATCATACAGCACTGTGGAAAGCCCAGCTTGGTCTTCTCAATAACCTACCCACTGGTACTGGAAGGGAGTTTTTAGGTTGGCTCCAAAGCCATCTTCTCCATATTAAAGTCCTGTTCCTTCAGCCTCTACTCACTGGGCAAGTGCACCAGCCCCTGAGGACTGTGGTGCTGCTCTGCTAAACTCATTCCAGTTTATTAGTGCCTTTTTTGTAATGGAGGGACAAAACTGCAGCATTCTGGATGTGTTTTAATGAGTACTAAGAGCAGGAGATGACCGTTTCCCTTACTGTACTGCCTGTGCTCCTGTTAACACCACTGAAGATCTTCATCATACTGCTGGCTCGTGTTCTTTTCAGCAGAGTCCTTTTTAGAAGACAGCGTTTCAGCAGAGCTGCTCTGTAATAAGACAGTCTCCAGCATGTATTGCTGTAAGGTTTACTGCTTCCCAAACATACATGACTTCGCATTTGTTTTGTTTAATGTCAAGAGGTTTCTATCAATCCAGTCCTCTCTCTAACCTGCCCTTTCAAATCCCCATTTTATTCTCAAATATATCAACCTGTTCTCCATTGTTTCATGTCATAATTGATGAGTCCACTATGTCGTCTTTTCTTCTGTTGCCTTCAGTAAAGATGGTATGTTCAAGAGGTCTCGAGATAGACCCTTACAGCACTACTTGTTACTGGCCTCCAGGGATAGTGCAGCCCTTTAATCTCTACCTTATGATCCTCTTCATCTAATCGACTTTTTACTCACCTAGTTGAACACCTGTTCAGCCATAAAGTCTCAGTTCAGATACATGGAAAAATAGTGTTTAAAACCTTGCAAAAGTCAAGATGAATGACATTCACTGCTTTCCTCTCATTTACAAATTCACCCATTTTATCATAGAAGACAAACCTTTGATAAATCCTTGCTGACTTTCCCCAGTTATTTCTATGTGCTCATAAACCTATTCCAAGAGGATTCACTCTATGATTTTCCCAGGGAACAAAGCGAGGCTGACCGGAATGTAGTTCTCTGTATTGACCTTTTGGGCTTTATCAAAGATGTGTGCAGCTTTTGCCATGCTGTAGTTATTGGGGACCTTGCTGCACTGGGGTGGGAGGTGGGGTACAGAGTTATTTCTGAATCACAGTAAGAAAGGCAAGGCAACAAACGGCATCATAAAAGATCTGTTTTAATAAGATGGACTAAAATTGTGGATAGCAAGTAAATCTTGTATTCTTTCAGATGCTGTTAACCCTGCTTTCATGCAACATTGGACAGACCACATTTTCCTGCAGCATACTGCACATATCTCATCAATGGGTTGGTTCAATGTCTCTCTTCTATCGTGATGCCTTTTACATTTTATAACAAACAAAACTAGGTATCTTCTCCTGACAGGTTGAAATGTTAGCTCTTTCATAACATCCACCAAGCACAGCACAGGCTGACACTGGACACTTAGTAGATTCCCTTACAGCAGCTACTCATGCCAATATACGAGCTTCTTAAGCCTTACTTTCAAGGCCCTGTAGAGCAGACATGGGTTGATCCAAGATCACTAACCTTTCAAATATGATGTCTTCTGCAAAAATCCCAATACAGGAGCTTCAATGAACGCTATGACCTTTCAAAGGTCATAAGTGGCTTTGCTACAACATCAGTCTGTTCTGTCAGCACTCTTGGATGCAGTCTATCAGGTCTCACGGATCATGCTCCCTCAAAGAATCCTTGACTTGACAATCATCCACTTCTGGTAGTTCTTCTCTGAACTCTTTCAGTAATCACAGAGGCATGGCAGATCTTATTGATGAAGCTGGAAATGCTCCTCTGACCTGCCATGTTCTGTACCCTCTTGGAGTCCTCTCACAACTCTAAAATCCTGTGAAATGTTGTGATAATAACAATAACACAACAAACTCAAGAAAGAAAGAAAAAAAGGCAAGACAAATTTTTTTAGGCATTTATTCTCATTCCTTGATTTTTGAACCCCTGAATCACCTGAAGTTACAGAATTATGTCTACTAAAAAGGCCAAGAGGCAGTGATAGGCTAGAGCAGTAATAACAAGCACAGAACAACCAAAAATTTAGGTAGAGAAACAAATACAAGCTGCGCTCCTTTTTACAGAAAAAATTCTAGCCATTCAGCTCTAAGCACAAGCTGGACAAGTAATCCAATTACAGGGGTTTGGAAATCATTATGAAGAAGCCAGTGTTGAGCACTTTCAGACAACTACAATGAATATCATCAAATATCTAGCAGCAGGGTATTTTGTGTTCAGGAAAATAATTTCTGGTGGTAAAGGAATGAAAGTAACTCATAACGTATGAGAACAGAGTCTGTTGATATCCTACAGCTTTTTTTATTTTCCTCTTTGAAGGTGTGCCCAACACTTCATGAGGGTTCCAAATAAATCACATAGAAAGAAAACCCAGATTTTATCCTATACTGCTCAGATCACAAGGAACAAATGCCTAATATTGTCAGCATAAACTGAGATTTTGTATCAAAAGAATTGCATGCTAATTTCAGTGAATCAAGGACCTGATAGAATATTAAGAAGATATATTCCTTGTCCAGGTACACCTGGGGCAAGTCAAAGAATTAAACTACGTGTCAGAAAATAATGTCATTAATAGTTAATTCTTAGTATTATTGGAACAATATGAAATGCTTCAAGATTATAGTAATTCAAAATAGAGGATTTTATGGCTCAAGAAATCCCACTGAAATCAACAGTTGTATTTGTATCAAGATCATGTATGATCAAGTCAGCTAGCCCCTCGATTTCCAAGAATGAAACTAACCAAACTTATTTAGGATATTAAAAGTGGGTATGGCAAAATGTGACTTTCTTGATATGATGCATGAGCATAAGAAGCTAAAAATCATTAAAGCATCACTGAAAAACTGCTGCAACAATTAGGAATTTGAATGCACGGTACCTAACCTTGAATATTTGGAAAGGAATAACAAAACAAATTTAGCTGTATGGAAAAGGCAGGTGGCAAAGGCAGAACAAAGATCTGTACATAGAAAAGTTAAATGATGTAACTCCTCTGTCATTAGATTATATAATTTATTTATATGAATTGGAGAACTGTAGGCTGTGTTTCTAGCAAGTCAACAGGTGCCTGAGCAAAACCAAAAGTCAGTAGAAGGAAAATGTAACAATCTGCACAAGCCTTGGACCAGTGGCCTGCATTAGTCAGGCTTGGTATATACAAATGCTGAAATGCCAGCTAACAGTTTTGTAATTAGTTTTCCTAATGTAGAGCCAAGTTTTAACGGCAAACATAGCCTTTTTTAATCTTTTTTTTTCTTATTACAAGCAAGCATGTAGAGTGTGAACAAGAAAAATCTCAACAGGACATTGAGATCAGATTTCTTTGCTGTCAGAAAAGAAGAACAAACTATGATTAAAAACAAAAGTCAGCCTTTGGAATTTCCAAAAGCTAATTTAAAGATTAAAATGCAGGAAAAAATGTAATTAGGAGAATATGTTGTGGGGTTTTTTTTAACATGTATACTGGTAATCAAGTATTATTCACCAAACTTCTGTGAGAAAAATAAGCTCTTGAATTATGCTAAGTATACAAAAATGATATTCTGCTTTTAGAAATAACAGAGGACATGAAGTAACAGTGAAAAAAATATAGCCTACAGCTTCCTCATTAGAATTTCATACTTCTACCTCAAACTTTAATTAGAATTTAAAGTTGAGATCCAAAGCACTAGTTAAAGCCAAATTACAACTAGATTTCCTGACCTTTAGCTGAAGTGTCCCTTTCATCTGAAGGTTTGGGAACTTTTTTGCTTTTAAGGAAAGGAACAATTTGCTCTGGATTAATGTGAATGTCCGCCTAGAGGCAAATTTTCAAAACATGTGTAAATGCAAATATTACATGTGTAAGAAACTGCATTTCTACAGGCAAACTGACATTTGCAAGTGCAAACTGAATGACAGGAAATGGAGTTACCAAGTTTGCACATTCAAAAGTTGTTTTGAGTTCACTTGGACAGATATGTGGCATGGCACCAGGAAAGTGTTCTGGGAATGGTAATTTACAGAGCAAACCCAGCAAGGTATGCATTAGGCAGCCTGAACTGATAAGGAAATAAATACACGATAATTTATTTGTAGGTAAGAGGAAGAAAAAGTGAAAGTTCTTTCAAGCTCAGAAAAAGAAAACAAAGAAGGCCAGGAATAACCTTTTTTTGGTTTTTTGGTGGGTTTTGGTTTTGTTTGATTTGGTTTGGTTTGGTTTTTTTTTTTTTTTTTAAATAGATAAAACCCAGAAGAATGAGAATAAACTTGTGGTTTATTTAAGAAATAATTTATCGTAAAGTTATTAAAAGCCTAAAAGCACAGGAACCATAAAAAAGGGCAAGTTTTGCTCAGGTCAGTTCTGTCAATGTGAATAATGTTCTTTGAGATGCCTTTAGAGCTTTGTTATCCTGAAAGTAGACAAATTTCATCAGTTACAGTGGTTGTTGGGACTCATCTGCCCTAGATGTACACAAGAAAATTAGTAATCGACATCTAAGGCATTCTTACGGCCTGTGTTACATAAATCGTGCTCTGGAGACTCCTCTTTCTTCCAACTGATAGTAAAAAGGGATTAAAGTGGTAAGTTAGGCTTTTATGATTGTGTTTAAAATTTAGATTATCTAGCTACTAAGCATCTAAGGCAGGCAGGTGAATCTGACCCAAGTCTGCCTATAGACATCTGGAGAGCAACAGCTGCACCAGATGCTGCAGAATTCTGCTTTACCAGCAGAATGTGAAAGCTCTGGAGCCAGACTTTGCTACCTCTTAAAACATCACAATAATCTCCTTGTACTGGCTTGAGGCATTGACTGATCTTATAGTAATCTCTGAGGTCAAACTGGAACTGTTTTCTCCTCTTCCTTTTTTCCTTTCTTCCTTTCTTCTGATAAGTCAGTTATGTTATCCTAGTGTTACACCACATTCTTCCTTTTCAGAAGAGTACAAGAAGAAAGAGGCCTGATTAAACCAGTTTTGACTGAATAATGGTTCTTGCATCTCTGAAGTATGTCTCCTGATGTCTGCTAGGAACTTGGCAATTTTTTTTCTATTTTTTTCCTCCTCTTTATTATGCTGTTAAGGTCTTTTACATTAATGCAGATTAATTTAATGAGGTTATTCCTGGTCACTATTTTTACTTGTAGAGGTATATCTTGATATATGTTGTAATAAAATATAATCCTATTTCTTTCACAAAGAGTGCTCTGGTAAAAGCCATGTTCCTGCTGTACCATTGTCAAAAAAATTAACAATTAACCAGACTGCAAAGAAAATCGCTTTTTGTACTTGTGCCATTTCTTAACATATCTTTTTCTCACAGGCTTTAATACTTTCATTCTTAGTGAATTTAATCACTGTATCCATGTCTGCTTTTTTAACAATTACAGTCTGTTTTCCCGAACAATATTCTGAAACACAGTCACTATGGATTTTTTTCATCAGCTTTTATTTTTCCCCACCCTCCAGAAAGGACTTTCATCATGGTAAAGTATAGATAATATCATCACATTCTTTGCTATTTATCAAGGTCCATTTTGCCCCCTCCTTTGTTGTAGGTACTGCTACTGTGGTATCCCTCTTCTGTAATTTATAGCTTGTGTTTGTCTGATGGACCTTTGAGGGAAGTACCCCAAAAGTATATGGCATATCAACCAGGTAAAACAGTTGAGCTTTTTCCATAAAATTTTGCACAAAAAGAGCTTCAGAGACTCTATATAATATGAAACTAAAATTAATTTAGAACATGCCTTCATCTGATCTACTCTTCATCTACATTTGTATTTGCAGTCTTCAGTGTAAGGAATCTTAACACAAACATGCATCTTCAGGGCTTTACCTAAAATGAATGGGTTGAAAACTCTTCCTTATGTCAACTCCGGGCAGCATAGAGACCCTGGGAGCTTGTTTCTAATAGTTACCCTCACAAGAGTTCTCCCTCTTTCTGCTTCCCGATCCTTCATGGTGCATCCCTGTGCAGAAGGTTGATGGGACTGTGTCTTCTGGGTTTGCAATATTGCAGGCTTACACTAATTCAACACCTTTGCTTTTTTCATCTTTCCTTTGTTGATAGCTTTAAGGTGGAATTATGAAAAAGGAACAAACCTCAAAACGTATCTTTATTGTCACTTCTTTCTTGTTTAATAGCCATTTTCTTTTGCCATTTGTGAGCAACTCCTGGTTTTACATAGTAGGTAAAAGGTAACAGGAAAAACTGTAAAACTGTCAAAAGCAAATAGAAATTTAAAGGGAGGCCTCACCTCTATCTAAATAATTCCACATTACTTTGATTCTTTAGCAATTTTTTCTGCTCAAATGTCACTGTTAAGAGGTTCTAGAAGATTAGTATTTTATAAATCTGTGAAAAAAAGAGTCTCATTATCCCAAAAGAAGGGGATTCTCCAGCTGATAATAATGGATTTTGACAACTATATTTCTTGTTATCCTACCCATTGCAGACATCGGAAACAAACATCTCTGTGCCCTTTCAGTAATCACTTTTTCAGATTGGTTTGTTGTTAATGGTTCTTTAATTACGTTTTGTTTCAAGTTTGACAATTTTTCATTTCTTCTTGCCTCCTGACATGCCCTCCAATTTCAAATTATTGTTCTTTCTGTTTCCAGAGATGTAAATGGTGTTCTTTACGCCTTTTTCATTTGCTTCAGTTTTCCTTTCATCAGTGCATCCTAGTTCAGGTTCTTGTTTTTTCTTCAGTGTGAACCACTACTGCTTTCCAGTTGCTGTTACCTTCTGCATCTATCATCTTTTACCTTCATTATCTGTCAGGATTCATTTGAAAAAGCAGAAGGATTCAGGAAAGACCTTTTCTGCTGTCACCTTTTTTTGCACCATGTCTCATTTTTTATTTGGCTATAAAGTTTCTTCAGTCTTTCTTTATGAAATACTTTATGCTTCTGAGAGGTTAGCTTGTGAAACTATCCTTCGCTATATGTTGCCATAATGGCCTCAGGTCTGCTTTTTTTGTTTTTGTATATCCATACAGTGTCTCATCCTGTGTGATATTGTCAGTGTTCAGAAACTTCTAATAAAGGTAATAAAAACAAATCCCTATAAAGTATTTCCATCTTTTCAGTGCTGGATGAAGTCAGAAATACCCTTTGACAGTCCACAGAGATGTTGTTCTCCCCAACCACATCTGGTAAAATTGTGTGGTTATAAGTATTTAAGTGAAACACACAGCTGCAATTTAGCCTGGAGGTCATCAAATTATACATAATCATCCAGTCATTAGGAGGCTTTTATTTATAATTGCCACAGAAAGATATAGTTTTCCCACAAATGTCATGGAAGTGCTCATATTCAAACACAGCAAAGAACTGAAGAGAACATAATAGCAAACTGATTTGGCAACAAACTTTCATTAATTTATGAAAGTGTCAAAACCTGGGGGGAAAAATATTTTCTTTCTAAATAATGTTAATTCAGTCTTTCCAGTCTGTCTTCTCAATCTGCTTACCTTTCTCCAACTGCTAATCACAGTGCCTTTGTAGGCAGAACATTATGCCGACTTGTATCTGATGCAACATGAGCTAAGCATCTCATGTAGATTATGTTTCTTCTGTACAACTGCGAAGACAGGGACAGAAAACTGTGTTCCTAGTGTCACTGAATTTTTAAGCTCATGATGACCTTCATGCTAGCTTAATCTCATAGTTTACTTAGAATGAAATTCTGGTCTCTTTCCCCTTTACCATCATTCTAGTTCTGTGAGGAAAATCCAAGGGAGCATGAATAACCATAAGCAATCAAGACTTTTAAACTTCTGTGCCCTCTCTTGAGTATTAGCCCTAAAACACTGATGTTCTATCAAGGACCATCCTTAGTCTCATCTCACTTATCTTTCACTGATGACATGCAGCATAGGTTCTACATCTCCATTAGACAAGCTCATTAAAATTTGTGAAATGCTCAGAGAGTGTGCTAACAGAGGGCATGTAAGTATACAGATAGACAGAAACACCTGCTAATTGCCTGGAAGAAGGCTGATTAGCCTAATTCCAGCAAAGCACAATTTCAGTGCTGTCAGACCTGTTCCTTTTCTCCAGTGACCAAAAGTGGCTGAACTATTTTAGTGCATCCCCTAGTCTTCAGAGTAGCTGGCCACAGTGTTAAGCTTAGGATTTTATTCCTGTTTCTGAGATCATGAATGTTCTTCGACTCTGTGTGTAAAGAATTGAGATACAAAGCTAATTTTTATTTCATTTGTTAAGCTCAGTCTGAGGCATGTATTGCCCATGATCTTATTTACATTTGTAAAATTATGTGCACTCCATCTGTTATATGAGGTTTGATTTAAAGAGATTTGAACAGTTTGAGGTAGAGTAGCTATTTGGAGTGTAATTAAATTATCTCACTTTGCTTCCCTGGAAACCTCAATTAGGGGAGAGATATTTCTGTTGCAAATGAAGTGTGTTTTGTTGATATGTAGAAGAAAGAAGAACAGGGATGGAAGGGAAGCATTTAGTGCTGTCTAACGATGAGGAGGGGAGCATGTAGTAGACACAACCGAGAATTCTCCATCAAGAAGATGATGTTAATGTCTCAAATAATGGCTGTAATATACATAATCCTTCAGGAATGACTATTATGGTTAATGTAATAAGAAATAAGTTAATAACACTTCAGTTCCTTCTAGCGATTCTGCTGTACTTACCTTATTTAACTGTCATATAATAGTGATGGGATGAGTCATAGATTATGGTGTCTCAGTGACGGTGAACCGCTTCCTGTAGAAGGCCTAGTATAAGAGGATTTTGTCATAGATCAGGTCTTTTTTTATTATTATTTATTCTGTTAATACTAAAATGATTATTACTGTCATTGTAAGAGGAAAAGGGAAATTGTTAGTCTTTAGAGAAGAGTCTTCTAAATTCTAGCAACTTGATAACACAACACCATTTTGAAAGAGCTTTGGGAGCAATCCAAGCATTTCATCCCATACTAAAATTGATAGCCTCTTCAGGCCAGACTTTCAGTGGTCCTGAGCTAATTTCTTAATCTTTGTGTTCTCAAATTCTGCCATGTGTCTAGAAGAATGAGAAGTTTTTGATGAGGTGAAGTAGTTCATCTAGTTGAAAACTGCTGGTGGGAGACACACATACATAGTCATCAGCAAAATGTATATGGTGATGACTGTAAAAGAAAAAGCATCGTTGCAGTCTAAGCTGTGTCTACACTGTGTTTAATGCAAGCTGAATTTGCATTCTAACTTTCTGCCCAATGCCACTGTCCTATGAGGATCTGGCAACCATCTCTAGTGAAGGGAAGACAAGTGGAGTTGAAGTGTGTGGAGAGATGTACAGGCAGCTGTTGTGCTGGTTGTACATCTGTACTGTACATATAGCGCAGTCCACTATCCAAGGCCTGTGTGAATGTTTTGCTACCCTTCTGTCCTAATGTAAAACTACATAGGTCTTGCTTAACTCACACATAGCTTAAACTGACTGGTAGTTTCAGTGCTGAATATTTTATTCAGCTCAATATTTAATACAGGAATAAATCAGAAAGGAAATATCCTTGGAAATGGCTTATATTTATCTGTTTAGCTTAAAACTGGAATAGCATGTAGCGACATTGGTTGAGATGTAAAGTAAGTTCCAGTGTGGATGCACCATCAGCAGACAAACCCTAATGTATCTTCATACAGATTGCCTTCTCTGTGTACTCAGGACCACACCCACTGTGAAGACCATGGCAAAACTTAGTTCACGAGACTCAGGATGCAATTTTATTCTTGATGTCTGTCCTCAAATACTTGACATACTTTAAAGAATGCTCTGTAAGGTGTTAGCTAGCTTTATTATGATCAGACCCAAATGCCAGAACATCAGTATCGAATTGATCAGATTTGAGTGTCTATAGGATTTAGTTTTATAATACAAAAAAATTCTGTTGGCTTTAAGAATAATGACTCGTCCTGAAGAGGCATTTCTTCCTTATAATCCAAATATATACAAAATGTCCTCTTGTTATTTTTAATACGTCACAAACACAAAATGTATTTGAGTTCGGGAAAAAAAATGACACTCTATTAAGATTGTCATGGCAAGCCCAAAATGAGAGCCCAAGATAGGAGATTCAAAGGCTCTAGGGAACCTTGGAAGAGGCTGAGCTCTGCCTGACAGGCATTAATAATAGCAAGGGCAGCCGTAGACATAATATTTGCAAAATATTGTCTCCTTTGTAGTGTAATGATGACAAACATACCTTTTCTGACTTCAGACCCTCTATACTGATAAAGTAACAAATGGTTTGGCTTGTTTGTTTATTTGTTTGTTTTTGTTTTTTTCTGGATTGCACTGTCATGGTTAAGATAATGCTAGAATTTATTTTTCGAAATGCCTTTTGATTTTAACAAATCATCCATAGTAAAATTGCTCTACGTTGAAACACGAGCATGCTTGTGGAAGGTATGAATTAGCAAGTCAAATGTGTTACAGTAGAGGTCCTTAAATCTACGGCATGTTAATATGGTAATTGTAAGGTTCTGCCAGTGAACTACCTGAAGACTGTTAATTAACTTGAAATTCCAGTGTTGCCTTTGTTTCACAGCCATTATAGACTATTACATCTGCATATTGTCATAAGTAGTGAACTTTTTTCTTGAGTTTCGTAATACCCATTAGTATTACAGTGTAAAAAATAATGTGTGTTTCTAAATGACAAATGCGCTATATATAGGCTTTCAGGGAACAAATTCAAGAGTTTATTTTAGTTGTCAGTACTAAAATCACTTTAACAAAGCAGTTCCAGATTTCTTCGTGGTTTTGTCAGGACTTGATTTATAAAACAAAATCATGATCTACCGTGATCATGACATAGTTTGGAAGGAGTTACTATCTTTCATGCTGAGCTTTCTTTGTTTACTTGGGCCCCCCTTTGTCTGCTGCACAGCATTTTCAAATCTTCAATATTTTTAGCCCTGATGGTCAACTTAGAAAGACAACCTTCTGTTCTACAGAATATATCCTTCACATAGCACAGAAGAAATTTTCTCTCTTCTGACCCCTCCCCAAGTCTTTTTAAAAGTCATTATAGAGCTAAGGATGACAGACATACATAAAACTCCATTTAATCATTGCACAGGTTATGATAAAAGCCAGGCTATTTGCTTTGTTCCCCTTAAATCCTTCCAGAATGCTGCTGTGAAAGTCAGTTTTATCTCCTGAAGCTCAGGCCATGAAACTCCCCAATTAAAATTCTTTCGCTGCTTACCATCCCTTTTGTCATGTTCAAGGTCCTTGTCTTCCCCATCAAGGCTGCACTTTCATTTCTGCTTAGTGTACTTCTTTTCTTGGCTGCACACAAGATTCCCACCTAGGTGCTGCTTTCAAGCCCTTCTTCTACTTTTATCTTGTATTTTGTTCCTGGCTGCCTAAGTTGGAACTGCAGCTGAAATTCTTCTCTGGCAGAGACACCTACAGGGCCTGTGCGTCAGCCACTCCTCAGCCATGCTATCCACCGTTGCCTTCCTATTCCTCTGATGATAAGTGTTTTACAGCCCCTTGCTTTTGCCATGGTGGATACATGGGGGACTTTGAGAGATGGAAGCACGATTCTCTGCAGCTTAATTTAAGAAGACAAACTGTGGCTGGGAGTGAGGATTCCTTACATTCCCTTTGGACTGAGTTTAGGAAAAGATCATAGCACAAAAAGACTAGTGGATTACACAGAGACTGCTTTGACTTCCATCATCTATGTCATCCTCAGTGGTCCAGAGCACTGTGTGAATCCTTGAAGGAATGAGGTTTCAAAGTTCTGGGGGTTTTATGCAGTTTTAACAGCAAATATTCATCCTTCCCTCATCTTCATTAAAAAATCTTCGGTTAAGATATCTTCAATTAAAATAGTCAATTTACTTCAGTGAAATGTAGGTTGTTGGTGGTTTGCTGGAGCCTCAGATCAGGATGTAGCTTGCACATATTCCATATGTGGCATAATTTCAAAGCGAAACTATGTGAATTGAAGATGAAAGTTTGCGTTTTAAATGTCTATCCTGTGCTTGCTCTCCGCTGAAATAGGAGATACAAAGAGATGAATACGATGACATTGGAGAAAGTACCCAGTTCAGTTTGCTGGGTTATAATGAATTTATCTTGCTGTACTTTAAAGCTAATTTTAAGTTTCCAGGTCATGTCACAGCAAGCTGATCCATCTATATATACATACATATGGACACAGAAGAAATGTGTACATATTAAAGACTAGATATCATCAGGTTAAAATAACAGATTTGATCAGAAAGTGGAAACAAAATCTAGTCATTGCCTTTAATTTAAAGTTAGATATGAGGAGCAGATGCAAACTCTGCCCGCTGTGAACAAACTGAAGCAATACGACTAAGGAAACAAAGTTTTTCAATTGCTTATTGCAAAGTTTTAGGAATCTGAAAAACATGCATGGAGAGCTGGAATTCCTTATTAAACAGAAGAAATGTGATAGGAGTGGAATCTGGAGAGGTGATGTGAGTGATTGGAATGTTAGATTATAAATTGCAAATTGTTCAGCAAAGCCTGTGAGGATGATAAAATAAGTAAAAGTCACTAGTTTGTACATGGGAACAAGATGATGGCTTGACTTTAATACACAAGTTAGTTTCAAGAAATAATCTGCTCTCATATATCTATTTTGCTCTTCAGAAGGTTTAATTTCCCAGAATTAATCAAAATGCTAGGTAAAGGATTGAAAAATAAAACCAAAAAATACAAACAACAAAAAAAAAGTGCATTATTTAAAATGGATCTTTATATAGACAGAACAGGGTACTTCCATGGTGTCTCAGGAGAAAATACCAACACAGTTGTGATTAGGCAGCAATCTAAGATTTATTAATGGTGAGGAGTAGATCAAACGGTTGATTTTGTAGTGGCGCTTAATCACAAACCAATTTAAAATTAAGGTGACCCAATTCAATATGTTACAATCAGACAGAGACTTAGTTACAGATTTGATGATAAGATTCACACTGACTTACTGCAGGATATGCTTTATACATATATATATACATGCATGTACATATATATGTGCATATGCATAGACACAACCACAAAACACAAAGACACAGACAAACAGAATTCTTCGGATCCAATGAAACACATACCCATCCACCCTCGTATTATAGAGGTGGACAAAAGAGAAGCCAGCCTATAGGTAAAATTCCCTTCCCAAGTCTAGAGCAAATTCTCACAATGCTCCAATAATCTCAGTGGACAATAACTGAATCTCGGGAAGCCTGGCTTCATCCTGGCCTTTTTTGCGCAGTTCGTACCTGAGAGGGTCTTGACTCAGGGGAGATGCTGGACCCAGCCCACTGCGATCCAAGAGAACTCAAAGGGGCTTGCTTTAGGATCGCTATTTATAGAGTCTGAGATAATTGACTTTTGTCAGATATTTTCCCACTCCGGCCCACATGGGATGTGAAATATTCTGGTATTTTCTGCCAGTTGTGCAGACCCGGAGATCATTGATTTCCAGTGTGGGGACTTTCCCCCCCGTTGGCCTTGATTCAAGTACAGAAGTACCAGGCTGTCAGGAGGTGACAATCTCCCAAGGATGGGGAGAGCAGTACAAGGCTGGGAAAGCAGGAGCCCAGCACACCAAGGAGGTGCCTTAGTGTCCTGTTTTGCCATCCTTCGCAATCTGTGCCTGACTTACCCCGGGCCGGTTTGTGGCCTAGGGAGCAGCGGTGAGAGACAGGGAAGAGAATCGCTTCAGGTCTCCAGTGGGCTTTGAGTGTCAGGGGAACCGTACCACCACACACAGCCAAGGAGAACAACTTTGATAAAAGGCTACCTTACTGGCAGAGTCAGAGAAAATGTAACTTAAAGAGGTGTATAGTTTGTCTATCTTAGTTCTGAATATATAGAGTGTACCAAGGAAATCAAAGAAGTTCTTTTATTACGTCAGTTAAAAACAAATTAACAAAACAAGTAACATGATCAGGTAAAAGTGACATCTAGTGTGAGAGCAATCCAAAGGAAAACAACTTAAAACCTTCAGTGTGATTAAATTGATTGAGGAATAAAGTACATAGATATAATTATGTGCTACTACATTTTTAGGGAAAATGAGTCTTGCCAAACTTTATTTCATTCCTTGATGCTAGTAAAAATTTTGTTGATTAAGTTAGAACTACATGTCTAATAATATTAGATATTTATCAGATGTTTGACAGCATGATGAGACACTTTGGTTTAAAAGTAAGTATATAATAATATAATATCAATGTAGCACAATATATATGAAGGAATGAATGAATGAATGATTGAAAAGCAACTCACAGACAAGTAATTTCAAATGGGGAAATACCTTTGAAATCCTTACCAATGGAGATCTCTAGGAAAATACATTTGTCTTTCAATATCTTTATCTGGGACAAACATGAGGAAACAAGTGCTTGTAAAGCAGATGTTAACTATGTCTTTTCCAGTTAGTGATCCCTGAACTTCAGACGTTATCCACTTGGATTGTCCTCATACTATAGAGATATAGATAATTTTCTTTTTTTTTTTTTTGTTTCCTTCAACTTTAAACAACATAAGAGCTGTACTGCATAGCAAGGCTTATACTTTTATTGCATGAAACTGAGAATATATATGTGCTTGAGATCACAAAGGTAAATTAATGGATGATATAGCACTGCATAGGACAAAACAGCCGGTTGTACTACAGTTTCATCTATATCACATTTTGGGGCTGGTTTCTAGATGAAAGTTTTCAGAATCAGACCCACATTTTGCTTTAGAGGTGAATAGCTAATTTACTCCAGAAAAATCCTGGCAGCAAATTAAACATTAACTAGTATTGATCACTGAAAGCACAATGTGTATGAGTACATCATATATGAGTAGGGATTAAATCTTGGAAAGTGATATTCTGGAAGTACTTTTAAAGGTCATTGTTGTGGGTTGACCCCAGCTGGATGCCAGATGCCTGCCAAAGACACTCTGTCACTCCTCAGCTGGACAGAGGAGAGAAAATACAACAAAAGGCTTGTCAGGCTTCAAACACACTCAACTTGGGGAAATTAGGTTAATTTATTATCAATCAAATCAGAGTAGGGTAATAAGAAATAAAAACTAAATCTTAACACACCTTTCCCCCCACCCTCCCTTCTTCACAGGTTTAGCTTTATTCCCGAATTCTCTCTCTCTTTACCTGTCAGTGGTACAGGGGGAAAGGGAATAGGGTTTCACTCCTCACACTCTTCCCTTGCTCCAGCATGGGGTCACTCCCATGGCAGACAGTCCTCCACAAAATTCTCCAATGTGAGTCCTTCTTATGCACTGCAGTTCTCCACAAACTGCTCCAGCATGGGTCCTTTCCAGAGGGAAGAAGTCCTTCAGGAATGGACTGCTCCAGCCTGTATTCCCCATGGGTCCACAGGTCCTGCTGGAGCAAACATGCTCCAGCACAGGCTTCTCTCTTTGTGGCCCTGCAGATCCCGCCTGGAGCCTGCTTCAGCATGGACTTCCTGTGGGGTCAAGCTTCTTTCAGATGCATCCACCTGTTCTGGTGTGGGGTCCTTCATGAGCTGCAGGTGGGTATCTGCTTCACCATTAACCTCCACAGGCTGTAGGGGACATCCCACTTCACCATGGTCTTTACCACAGACTGCAAGGTAATATGTGAACCAGTGCCTGGAGCACCTCCTCCCCTCCTTCTTCACTGACTTTGGTGTCTGCAGAGTTGTTTCTCTCACATATTCTCACTCCTCTCTTCAGCTCTGTTTTTTTCTCTCTTCTTAAATACGAGGGCCTCTCTGAAAGTAATGCCTCCTATTGTATTATGTTAGACCATGACATCAGAG
>NW_010404266.1:6385-15029 GCF_000710305.1 Buceros rhinoceros silvestris | reverse complement strand
AGATTTTCATGAGCGCATCACACAGGCTCTTGTTCATGGCTGTTGAAAACTGCACAGCCAGTGGAGGTGACTGTGTTGAAAAATAGTGTTTTGTAGCTGAGAATTTGCTCTATCAAATAGTGTTATTGTGCTCTTTGTGTCTGTTGTAGTTTCCATGGAAATAAATAGGAGGCATTACTTTTGGAGCGTCCTATATAAATGCACCACTGGAAATGCATAAAATATAAACCGAACTAAAATGCATTTCTCAAACCTGTTTATGCAACTAAAATAATGCTCAAATTGATTGAATTTCTAGGGATTTAAGGCCTTAAAACTCTCTGTTAATGAGATGGAGATCTTGTTGCTTAGCTGTTAGGAGTCCTTTGAGACTAAAATTCCAATTGATATAATCAGAAGTTTGCAAATGGTGTTTATGAGAGATGTCCATAGAAATGCATAGCTGTGCCTGTAGCCATATAATATAACACTCGGTTTTGGAAAGTATCCCTTTTAATGTCAGGTGTCTGAGAGGTTCTGTAGAGAACACTGTGTCTCTACAGACGTAGAGGATTATGGCTTAGTCAGCACTAATCTAAGTTGAAATGTAAACTCTGACTGGGGCTGCTGGTCAGTGCAAAAATTGATTTAGTGTTTTATAATTCTCATATTGAAGAGTGGGATAAGGAACTACACATTGTATCATTCTGCATTTAGTATGTCAAACATGGGGACAGGATAGGTTGACCAATACTAGAAAAATTGATTACACCAGGTGAGAGCAAAACTTAGGTGCCTAAATCAGACACAGTATGCTAAACCCCAGCACACGAGTCATACCATTTCCGGCCTGGCAGCAATTTTTCTTTTAATAATTCTATGGTGTTAATGATGGTATCAAATGGTAGAAAAACAGCTGGATTACACAAAGCCTTAAAACCAATTTTTGAAAGAAAGTATAATTTGGAAAAAACCTCCGGAGTTAAATGGGGAATAAAAACAAATTGCTTCAGCAACATCAAGTTAACCTTTTGCGTGTTATTTGAAGGCATTCAGATGCAGTCCCGTCATTAAGGCTGAACTCATTTCCAAGAAGTAGAGGAACAGGGATTTGGAATAGCTTTCTAGCTGTAGCAGTGTGAAAGAAACAAACTCCTAATTACTCTTAACATGGATTATTTTGTGTATTAATTGTATGTGACAACTATCTGTGATGGCAATGTTCTGAAACCAGGAACTCCTTTCCAGTTCAACGTGTTTGTCCCGTAAAGTAAAATATCAAGTAGAAGGAAATAGTATTATGTCTGAGAGCAGCTTTATGCTTCGATTCAAAAAAGATTAAAGACAAAGAAAAGTATGTTTATATGACTTGTTCACAGAGATTAAATTACCCTTATATATGAAGTTATGTCAGCTCTGTTTCACATAGGAGGAACAACATGTTTGAAACTCTCACTTTAACTTTATCTATTAATACTGAATTTCTTTGACTTCAAGTAATTTCAGAACTGCACATTCTGGTACTTTTGTTTATAACATTGAATCATGGTAAGATTTTATGGCCCTTTGCAAAGGAATTTTCAATACCTATTTAATAGAAAACTGAAGTTTAGCTTTGGAGAAGACATACTCCACACAAATAATTTCACTGTATATCTTTTGAAATAAAATTTATACACTCCATAAAAATATATACACAGGGTAATATAACAGAGACTGTTTCAAATTGCTCATCGAAATCATCATGGCCCCACAACCATAGGGCTCCAATTCTTGACTTTTTAATCTCTTTCCTAAAGGTATCCATTTCTCATTGGAGGTGAGAGATGAATGTGTAGCTGCTAAGTGTGAGGAGGATGGTAATGGAAATCAGTAATGTTAATTAAATTACAAGAATTAACATATCCAGTATTTCTTGCTCCTCTCAGCTTTTGCAACTGATAATAAGAGTAAATACTGTTTTGTGTTCCCCTTCTTCTCACAGAACAATATACAACCAAAATTTTTGCCAAGATACAGTTAAAATTTTTACAAATTGTTCATTCTGTTTTGGCCTCCTCCTTCTTTTTCAACAGAATCGGTAGTTTAGAAAATACAGACTAAAAACCAGACAAAAACCCCCAGCAAACTCCTTTCTTATCATCTTGGTGGGATCAAACTTGGGTCACGCATCTTTGTAATCCCCAGAACAACAGAGAATTAGTGAAAAACTTCTTCAAAGTGAGCAGAAAACTGATGCGTTTTGGTTTTTTGGGTTTTTTTTTTTGGGGGGGTTGGCTTTTTGTTTGTGGGTCTTCTTAGTGTGGTATTTGGGTTGTTTTTTGGTTTGGAGGGGGTTGTCACTGTTTTTCTTGCTCAACGTTTTATCAGTGGCTGCAAAGTTGGTCAGGATCGGACAAAAATTCTTTTTTGCAATACTATAGAAGTAACAACTGCTGAAAATTATAGTGAATGTGTTCAAATTGATATATTGAATAGGAGATTAACAGGTAAGACAGGCTCACTGTAATTAGCTATAGCAAACATCTTTTTCTACCTTTTTCTACCTTTTTCTGTCCTCACTTCAGCAACACACTTAAGGCACAATTTAAGGCTCATTGCTGCTGGATCCTTATCCATCTGGACATATTGCATTGTTTCACTATTAGGGTACTTGGTGAAATGGTGCCCATATTTGTAATTTAACATTTTGCAGTTTATTTAAAGTAAAACAGACAAACAAAAAGAGAGTATGAAATTCTAGGTCTTATTGATTTCTCTTCACAGAGCAAATTACATCTCCTTTTTAGTTAGCATATGTTCTTCCATCTGCTTAGATTTGACATTTTTATTGAGGTTAATTATTGTTTTCCATCACGGTTGAGGTTTCGATTTGTCCTTTTTCAATCAATCATCTAAGTGAGGCTGCTTTTATATTTTAGAATAACAAATCTACACTTTTATAAACACATAAACATATACACTTTTATATGTCAGTGAATATACAGCAAAACATATTGTATAAAACTGCAATGGTCTTTGGTAAATTTTAATTCTGGTAAACTTTCCATCTTTCACTGAATTTTGTTGGCATGAAATTTGCAAGGATGAATTTCCCACTGAAGTTAGTGGGTACTTAGAGAGGAGAGGTTTGAAATAACAGGTACAAAAAAACCCCCCGTTTCATGTACATAAGCTTTCATAACTAAACCACTAGGCCTTACTCCTTGGAACATTCCAGCATGTTTCAAGAAGACGAGCATTTTCTGTGTCACTATGTGACCTGTTATTCAAAGACATTGTATAATAAATAAATAAATAGATTAGTAGGTGAAAATTTAGAACTGTATTAAATTCAATATCATATACAAGCAACCTTCACTCTTTAAAAAAGAGTCTGTCTTCTTTCTCATGGTATATATTAAACCTAAACTAGCTATGCTTGATAAACAACATAATAAAAAACAGATACTTAAAAAAATCAAGTACAAGTAGTTCGTGTGTGGTTTCCAATCAAATGAATCATTTTGTAGATATTACTCTGTTTACGATATGAAGAAGTGTAGTCAGTAGGTGAAGGATTATTTCTTACTACTCATAGCAAATTTCTATTCTTGACAGCAAGCAGTCTTCTAGAAACAAACACTCACTGTCTCAACTGTTTTAAGTCCAACATGAAATAAGAATTGACACAAGAAAAATAAAGACACAGTGATAACTACATTTTATCTATCTACCCTTTCTTCCTCTTTCTTAAAAACTTTCTGGGGCTTTACATTTTCAGCAAAATCTTTTTTGGCTCACCTTGAAGCACTCTTTTTCCATCTCATTCATAGATGTTATCTTCTGTGTTGTTCTCCCAGCATAAACATGTGCATTTCAAACTTTTACCCAAAGCTAATCTTCTGACTTATGACTCTTACCATTTTTATGCCACAGTACTTTTTTCCCCCAGACAATTATTTTGCTCTACCTGTTGAATCAGCTATTTGACCTTAAATAACTTTTTCTTAATTCACTTGGGAGTTCAATTATTCCCATTGTAAAAAGATATTTACTTGTGTCATTCCTTGAAACGATGCTAAAGTGAATTCGATCTGATGGTATACTTGCTTGTAGGTGTTAAACTGTGAACGCTAACAGGAGGCAGATAATTGGATATAAGAATGTACCTATGAGTATTCAAAACTGAACTTTTGAACTCCCCCCAAAAAGCCTGCTATTTGCTAGATGGAACTGGTATTTGTGGGTTGTAATTTTGTGGAACATCTGAGCTAAACAGACTCAGCACATGCCAATTCTTTCAGTTAATAAAAAGACAGAAGAGAGAACCCCCAGTTAGGAAGCTGATCACGTCTTGCACCTTTGCACACAGACTGTTTAGTTAGGGAAAGCTGTGGGCTTAGGATGCCAAACAGAAGGGCTGGTGCTGAAAAACGGGTTCACGAAAAGATGAAATGGCCTTGGAAATAAGTGGCCTCAGGAAGGTGGTGATGAATATCTTGGTTTTGCTCTGGCTAGAGGAAAGATCCCGGCAGTGAGGAAAGATCCCAGTGAGCACAGAGATGCATGCAGATCAAAGCTGGGAGACCCACAGGGAGGCACCCTGGCCAGTAACACCCAAAACTAGTAATTGTGAGCAGAGACATGGCATGATTGGTTATGACTTGTTTCCCCTGAAGGGGAAAGGAGCTGAGTCCTACTGAATGCTAGTGAGTAAGTGTCTGAGGTAATCAAGTAGTCCTTATCTCATTGTTTTTTAAATAACTTGTGGTATCTAGAAGCTTTAAAAAAGTCCATAACAAAAGGACATGATTTTTTTCTCAGTATCTGTGGTTTTAATGTGTTTGTCTTGGGCTCAGAACCCTGGTAGTGATGAGGAAGCAAAACATCTACTTATGTTATAAATATGGAAATGTGGGCAGTAATATTTTGATAAAAACTCCCAACCCTACACACAAAACTTTACATTAGGTACTCTCTAGTTTTGTCTGCACAAAATCATAGGATCATAGGATGGTTTGTGTTGGGAAGGGATGTTGAAAGATCACCTAGTCCAACCCCTCTGCCATGGGCAAGGACATCTTTCACCAGAGAAGGTTGCTCAAACCTCCATTCAACCTGGCCTTGAACACTTCCAATGATGGACATCCACAACTTCCCTGAGAAACCTGTGCCAGTGCCTAACCAACCTCCTCATAGGTATTTCTTCCTTATATCAATTCTAAACCTACCAGCTTTCAGTTTAAAAACATTGGCTGTTGTCCTGTCATTACAGACTCTAGTAGAAAGTCTCTCTCGCTTTCCTGTAAGCCCGCTTTATATATTCAAAGGCTGCAATAAGGTCTGCCCGGAGCCTTCTCTTTGGACTGAACAATTCCAACTCTCTCAGCCTGTCCTCATAGGAAAGGTGTTCCAATTTCTGTGGTCCTTTGCTTGACCCTTTCTAACAGCTCCATGTAATCCTTGTTCTGGGGCATCCACAGTTGGATGCAGTACTCTGGGTGGGGTCTCATCAGAGTGGAGTAGAAGGGGGGGAATCGCCTTATTTGACCTGCTGGCCACACTTCTTTTGATGCAGCCCAGGATACGGTTGGCTTTCTAGGCTGTGAGCGCACATTGTCAGCTCATATTCAAATTTTTTTCATCTACCAATATCTGCAGGTCTTTCTCCACAGACCTGCTCTCAATCCATTCATCCCTCAGTCTGTACTGATACTGTTGTCTGCCCCAACACAGGTGCAGGACCTTGCATTTGCCCTTGTTGGACTTCATGAAGATCACACTGGCTCAGTTTCATGGCTGCGAGGTTCCCTCCGGATGACATCAGGGAGGGTGTGTTCATTCCCACTGACTACATAATTACTAAAGATACTGGACAGTACTCGTCCCAATACAGACACCTCAGGGACACCACTTGCTACTGATTTCAATTTGAATATTGACCCATTGACTGCACCTCTTTGGATATGACCATCTGGCCAATTCCTTAACCATCAAATTGTCCATCCAGCAAACTCATTATCTCTCTAGTTTTGAGACAAGGATGTTGTGGGGGACCCTGTCAAAGGCCTTACAGAAGTCAAGATAGATTGTATTAGTTGCTTTTCCCTTAGCCACCAGCACAGTCTCTCAATTGTAGAAGGCCATCAGATCAGTCAGGCATGATTTGCCCTGGTGAAACCATAGTGACTGTCTCTGTCTTCTGTATGTTTTGATATACTTTCCAGGAGCATCTGTTTCATGATCTCATAGGAAACAGAAATGAGCTGACTGATAGTAGTTTCCAGAGTCTTCCTTTTCACAGTTTTTA
The DNA here is from genome assembly GCF_000710305.1 of Buceros rhinoceros silvestris. Classification (NCBI taxonomy): domain Eukaryota; kingdom Metazoa; phylum Chordata; class Aves; order Bucerotiformes; family Bucerotidae; genus Buceros; species Buceros rhinoceros. Next base: position 8,758 of record NW_010404266.1, on the reverse strand, counting down.
AAAAATGGGTGTGTGATTTTTTTTCCATTTTACAGTTGCTGGGGACTCGCCTGACTGCCAGGACTTTTCAAATGTGATGGAGAGTGGCTTGGCAGCTGCATTAGCCAATTCCCTCAGGTCCTTGGGGTGCATCTCCTCAGGTCCCATGGACTTCTGTATGTTCACATTCATCAGATGGTCCTGAACCTGATCTTCTCCTACAATGGGTGCAACTGCATTCCTCCAGTCCCTTCTTTGAGATTCAGGGACTTCAAAGACTCGGGAAGAGCAACCACCAGTGAAAACTGAGGTAAAAATGTTGTTGAGTACTTCCAGCTTCTCCTTGCCACCTATCACCAAATCTGATCTCATTTGTCAGGGGAGATACAATTTCTTTTGTCTTCCTTTTCTAATTAACATATCTGTAGAAACTCTTCTTATTCTTCAAATCACTTGACAAATTTAGCTCCAACTGTGCCTTAGTTTTCCTGATCCCATCCCTACACTCCCAGGCAGTTTCTCTGTATTCTTCTCAGAAGAATGTGTGTCCCTGTTTTCACTGTCTACTCATTTCCCTTTTGTGTTTCAGTTTGACCGGAAGGTCCTTACTCAGACAAATACTCAGTATTTTCTTTTGAAAGTGAATCTCTTACCTTTCTTACCTGTTAAGCCTTGATTAGTACAAGAGCGTTAATCTCAGAATGCTCATTCCTCCTGGGTGAAACTAAACCAAAAGTTGAGTGGCAGGAGTGCACCTAACAGGCCCTACCTGCTGATGTGCATGCAGACTCTGGGAGACACTACCTTCTGTCTGAAGTAAACCCCCCATAACATTCACAATATCAGAGTCAAGTTCTTCCCAGCGGCTTCTTCACTCTTCAGTTTCTGTCCCTTAGCACCACTTTTATAAGGTGGGCATAACCTATTAAATACCTTAGAGGTGAACTTACCATTTGTAGGCTTTGGGTTTTTTCTTCTAGCTTCCTTTCTAAGTTCACAATATTTACTTTTGTTGTATGGTGTATTGATATAGGAAATGATTTCTGACCGCAATAACACAAAATTCATTAAAAAAACCCCAACAGTGTAGGGTTATTGCTATTTATTGTCTCTCCTCTAGAAACTGGAGAGGCAGCTGTGACCAGGAATCCCCTTTAAAAGGCAATGTCTTCAATATATCTGGGATCTGGGCATGACATTTACTTGTATTTGGATATTGCCAAAACCAGATCATAAAAAAACAAGGTGGATAAAATAAAGCCTGGAGGAAAAAAAAAAATTGCAAAAGCTCACTATAATCTATGTTTTACAGAGTGGACACTGAGGCATAGAGAGGATAAGCACCAGAAGGACACGGATACACACACACAAAGAACACATGATATTTTGTATGTGCCTCAGCAAAACAGGATCATGGAAAACAGGAAAGATAGGTGTTCTGTCAGTATAGGATTCAGCTGGGTTAATTAGTAGTTAGCTCTTTTAAAAACCTGGGTTTTTTTATATCCTTGCACCATCACAACAAGAGTGACCAGACTATATCATCATACTAAATAGACAAAACTAGATGGTTAAACTTTGTCTGTTAAATTCCATTTCTTTAGTTCCAAGTTGATAGTTGTATCAACTTTGCACCTGGTCTCCTGGATAACAATTGCAGGGAAAATATTACAACAAATGTGCCTTCAAAAAAAGAATGACTGACCAAGGTAAACTGAGAACTTGGCTATTAGGACTCCTCACTTGTGTAAGGACACTCTCAGTCATTGAAAAAAGTAGTATAAAACCTGAAGGGATATGAAGAGCTAAAACCTGACAGATTAAATACTGTAACAAAAATCTACCAAAAATTAGAATAATATTTTTAGTGTTTATTTTCAGTTATATGAAAGGAAGAACAGAAATTTGTGAGAGAGCATATGCTTTAAAGTAAAGCTTGATACAATGTGGGGGTTGTTGACAAGTTTTTTAGGTCAGAAATTCTCAGTCAGTTTAAACATTGCCATTGAGAACACTGGTTACAGAGGAGAAGAAATGGTGCTTAAGAAGTCTTATTGTAAGGAGAGAAAGAGAAAGCTAGAGCAGACCATATGTGTCTGTCCCAAAGACTTGCTTTTGTCAGGGTATTTATTTTAAACCTTTCAGTCATTATGTTTTATTATAATAACTATGCAAAGAAAAGCAGGGAAAATTGAAAGGAGTTTATTTCTCTCTCATTACACCCTCTAGCAGCCTTATGGTCAGGGTGCTGGTTCAGCATGGGAGAAGTGCAAAATGAATGAATGTGAGAACTACAGTCTTTCCCATGTCAAATGAAAAATTCATCAGTCTGGAACAGTGCAGGAGATGTCATGGGATGAGATAGGGGAAAAGGAAAGAAACTATCTCTTTTGT
>NW_010404266.1:1334-6280 GCF_000710305.1 Buceros rhinoceros silvestris | reverse complement strand
AGAGTGTTATAATATTTCAGAATTAAAACCTGGTATACAGAACTGTAAGGAACAGTGGTGAAAGCATTTTAATGACTATGTTTAGTTCACACAAGTTTGATTTGAAGTAATTATCATTTATAGGTTTATATGGTACTTTATACACTTATTTTCTACTAAGTGAAAAAGCAGCTTTCCCTCAAAAACAAACAAACAAAATCAAACACAAAAAACCCCCTCACAACCCAAAATGCAAAACCATATCACATCAAACCTAAATGTTTAGGAACTTTAAGGGAAAAAAATGACTGAGTTTTCCTATATACACTTTAGTCAGCTCTACAAGACTGTTGGTATTTTGCTTACTTTTTGAATAGCTGAAGGTTATGGAATCATTCACAAATGCTCCCACTAACCCCCGAAAAACAGAAATTCTCTGAAGAATGTTAGAAAATTTTCTTGCTTTCAGTATTTTTAAGAATATGTTGATCACCTCCTCTCACTTTTTCCATCTACTCAGGGTTGGGGGTTGTACACTATGGTTTAGCCCCAACCTCTAAAATAGCATCTGGAAATGAATAAACTAAAGCAGTCCATCTCTCGCTGCTGAGACTGGCAAGGGCATATTTGAAAAAGGCAAACAGGAGAAAAACAAGCATGAGACTTGCAACAATCTTGACAGCGTACTACAACTCTGATAGGCAGCCTGCGCAGAGGGGAGCGTACAAAGACAGTTACAAATGGCAAGGTGCACATTTATGAATACCAATAAAATTCTCCCTCTGCTCTATCATCTCTTTAAGATGCTGTTTTTCAAATAACCATTTTAGAAGCAACTTTATAATTGCTTTCAATTTAAATACCTAGATTAAATATACATATATAAAGTAAGGAACATTTGTCTTGCATCTTTTTCAGAAGCATGGCACTTTTTAAACTAGCATTGCTGATTTATAAGCATTATGACTGATTTTAAACCATATCTGTGATTTATAAGTCAGGACTTCACATACTCCGGGTGTTAAAATCTATTTTATGAAACACAGTTTATTTGTTAAAAAAGACTGATTTACTAGGCAGAATTATTAATCACGGCTTGAAAATGTAAACCAAAGTCTTGGTTTAAAGTCTTATATTTATAAATTAGATGCTTAAATCAAATTCCAATGTATACATAATGGGATTAGTTCTAGAGATGTGCAAATAGCAATATATCCAATTCCACTATTACCTGAAGATAACAATGATCCTGCTTTCACAATCAATTTGGTTATTCACATTGATGAAAAAATCCTATCATTAATCAGATGGATACTATTTGGAAAGTACTCCATATCAGGGACCCAGACAGAAAAAAACACCGACTTTCAGGCAGGAAATGAATAGTCTAATCTGAAATACTGTAATACTCAGATTTTGACCTCTGCTTTTTTCAGAATTTTCAAGTTGCTGAGTCCATGCCCCGGTTGGACTGTTATTATCACTCCAGCAGGAGAGATGGCTTTCATTTGCTGTCATTTGTCCCTTTCATATTATGAAAGAAAATATAGAAGTGAACTTAAATTTGCCTTCCCAATTTCCACTCCTAATAATTATTCACATTTTTTCATGAAGTTTTATATGTTCATATTTCTTTCATGCACAGAAGTGCCAAGCCTCTGGAAGTCAAGACGTACTTGAAAAGTGCTAATAGCAATGACCAGGTTGGTGTATTTTTGAACATTTTACTTTTTAGTCTGAAGAAAATTAATAAAATTCTAGAAATACTTTTCTTCCTCATTATGCATAACCATGGCTTGAAGTGTCTGGTTTAGATAAGCTGAAAGCAATATGGCTGAAAGGTACATTTTCTAATCAACTTCCTGAATAATCTTTGACTCCAGACATAGCACTATATGTAATCAATATATGAAACCCACTATACCAGTTTGCCCAATACAGTAGAAGTTGGTGTCTTGCTCTTAATCTTGACCTGCTATTTCTTGTTAAGTTTCCTAGTTCTGAAGGCATGGTGCCTTCAAGAAAAAAAAGAAAAAACTTATAAATCCATCCTTGACAGAGGAAGCCTTGAGATGTTTCCTGTGAGCTTGTTTTATATGCTCTGCACACATAGTTTCTTTCTGAATTTATGGTGTCACGGTTCATAAAACCTTGTTGGCCTACTTATATCCATGGGACTAAACAGAAATCTACAATCATTGAGAAGGCTATGTGTCATGCATCAAAATCAGAGATAAAAACTTCTTAAAATACTGGGAATCAGACTGCTTTTTGCTTTTCATTGTAGACAGACCTGATACACAGAAGGACAAAATGTCTTCTGTCATGATGCTTCCCTCAGATATTTTGTACCTTGTGCCAAATAGAAAACCATAAGCAGGTAATATCCTAGGGACTGATTGACTAGGGATAGTTGTGTGACATAGCAGAGTTCTTTTTAACCCACCCTCTCTCAAGATACCCTTCAGTGGAACATGCTTTCCTTTTGTGTTTGTCCAGGTTCTTTCTCCTTTCCCTGCAGAAATCCCAACACATCTGTTCGACAGCCCCACCTCCAGCTGCGAGGAAGGTAGTGATGGATTGCAGAATCCTGTTCCACATTCTGTTAATCTTGGCATTACTTTCCTCTTCACATTCAAAGTACAGTAGCTGCATGTTGCTTTTGTTCCACCATTTCATCCTCTTGTGTTAAAAAAAAAAAAATTGGACTACTTTGGTTTGTGACTTGAACTAGCAGTAAGGCCCTTGAATCTCTATTTCCGGAGATGAGCTGTCGAAGTGTACTGCAGCCTAAGTAGAAAGGCAATACAGGAGCATAGAGGTGAACATACTCTCTTTAGAAGTTCAGAATTTGGGTGGCAAGTACACGCTTGAGACAGGGCAAAATTCAGTCAGACTTCTTTTGTGAAACACATTGTGAATGTTTTCAGGAACATTTCCTTCCAACATCTGCAAAATGAAAATGAAACTGCTTTTGAAAGAGGAATATGCAATTGATTTGGGATAGCACAAAGTTCAAGTTATTCAATTTTCCACCGGCTGTAAATAAAAAGACACTGTAGAAGAAGCGGGTCAAATCTCTGGTTTCTCCATTACCCACGTGAAAACTCCAATACAAAATGAAATCTCATACTTCAGCTTTTAAAAATCCTTTTCTCAAATGAGATGTTCTCTATTTAAAAGTTCCTTGGAACTGCTGATATTTGGAGATGTGGTGGTGACCTCCTGAGTCTTTGTGAAGAAGTAGAAAATTTTGCCTGACTGATGCAGAGTTCTGAACCTATTAGCAGTCTGACAGTCCTCTCACAGTAGTAAGATTTCTATTGGTTTTCTGAAAATAGAGAAAGGAGGTGAAGGAAGCAGGAGTGAACGACAGTGAAGAGTGAATCATTGAATGAAAAAAGAGGTTACTCTTGGAAAGACCTCAGGTTCCAGATGTACTTAAAAATAATTCTGAAGATAGTAAGACTGTGGTACAGACTTTTGCTCTTTTGTCTCTGAAACCCTTTACTTTGTCACTGCTTTCCTTGAAAGGAGCATTGAGTTTGAGATACTAGTTGCCATGTCATCACTATAAGCTTCCTGTATACTGTGGTGAGATAAATTTTGTTTTCTGTATTGAAATATATTTCATTTATCATGGAGAAAAAAGGTCAGACAAAATAGATATTAAAACCAACACATAAAAGAGACAACTATTGAGTGTGATGTAAATACCTGGAAAGAGTCATAAGGTAAATCCTGAAGGAGAAAAATATAAGGAAACAAAAATGAAGAGAAATTCTGTTGGAAGCACATTTTAATAGAAGAAAGACATAAATGCATAAGGTAAATATTGGGGAGAAGCCACAAAAGCAATTAGCGAGGGAATAGGAAAATAATAAAGTGTAGGTACACCAACTGGATAGAATAAAACAAATCACTAAAGTAAGAAAAATACTCTAATAGAAAGGGAAAACTGTGACAGCTGCTGGGAATAAAGAAGAGACTTCAAACAAGACAAGTATATTGTGTAAGTGACGAGCAGAGTACTACATGAGGCTTAATGCAGGCAGGGTGAAAACAAAACTGAAGATGTATTTTGAATAAGAGAAGTGAAGCTGTGAGAGGTTTGACTGATAGACATTTGACTATATAAATGAGAGAACATCCAAATATTAGACCAAAAGAAATGTTTCAGGAGCACTTTGAGCTTTCCCCAAGTTAGCTCAATGTTTTTCAAACTGTGATACAGCGTGAACAAAACAAAACAACAAAAAAATATTTGCTCATTTGTAAAATTGGGACGGAAATAAAACAAAACATGTCCGATCTGAAGTGTTTAAATGAAATATTGTTCCCTATGCTGATTATGACTCCCACACAGGACTCATAAATACTTAACCTCTTGTTGCAGTGGGTTATTTATTTTATGTTAGTGTCCAAAGGGAACCGTAAGGTTAAAGCTCTATTGCTGCACAGGCTATTTACAGGCTTCAGAGTGTGTGGGTGGTAAGAGGGGTCCCAATTGCACCAGAAGACTGGCTGAGCATTCAAGCCAGCTGTAAAGGAGCTTAATAAACCAGGAAACGTGTATTACCATAGTAAGAATACATATTATGCAAGATAGCAGTTCTACAGTTTAACGGTGCCAAGATTCCTAAAACGTATGCTCTGTTTTGACCTGTTTTAGGGGATTTTTAAATCTCTTGATGGTTCTAGGGACCTGACAAAAGGAAATGGCCACAGACGATCATTTGGGTCAACAATGGCAGTTACACCAGAGCTCTTGGAGCTCACCCAGCTGAGCCTGATCCTTTTCATGGGAGAAAAAGCCAAAAGCAAGATCCTTCCTGGAGTCAAATGGCTTGCCCAAAACATATACAGTCTTTCTACTAGCAAAGATTAATCTTTGTCCAAACCTTCCAGGAAAAAAATCAGTTTTGAAGTGACAAAAGAGAAGGACATAATCCTTCAATGTATCAGAG
>NW_010404266.1:0-1232 GCF_000710305.1 Buceros rhinoceros silvestris | reverse complement strand
ACCAGGAATGGCTTTCACAATTGGAGGCTTGTGGTGACAGAAGAGGATAAAGAAAAGATCAAAGCATGAGTTAATGCTTCCTCCCCTTTCTCCTTTACAAGCTAGCAAATGCAATTGTACAGTAAGCTGTCTGCCAATTGTGCTTGCAACCAATAAATTCAATAAAATTGTCTGGTTCACTAATTTTTTGTGTCTTATTTGTCTTAATCCAACGGATAATGAATTTAAACTTGTCCTATGCTGTCAGCACATAACAGGGTGTAATGTAATGCTGAATAAGTGCTGGGAATGGAGCTCATTCTGAGAAAACCTCTAAGATGTTTTGAAGCTGCATTGATTTTCTTCCAGGGATATTTTCATGAACTGAGAGCTTCTCAGTTTCAAATCTACAGCATGGTAAATATTCGCTTACCCCTACAGGCAAGGTGTCTCCGTCCTAGAAAAGTGACCTTGGCCAGTGTCCGGATCAAGGGGGCAAGGTCTCCATACAGGCAAGATGTAGCATTGCAGAGGCGACTCCCAATTCATAACCCGAATCTTAGGATTTTTATTCCCTGATTTATGTGATTGTGGGCATAACTATGCCTGAATGAATTATATCATCTGAAGTTTCTATTTTTGGCAATGTAATAGCCTTTCACCTTATCTTTGTTTATTCATCCATGGGTGAGGTTCACTTCTATATGCTCTTATTTTTACTTCTCTTTTGCTGATTTTATGATTGTCTGGATGCACAAGGTTGTCAGCTGAAACTGACACTGTTTCAAGCATCTGAAGAGTGGTTTCAATTGGGACTCAGGGCATATTATTTACTGAGGGATTTCACAGCTTAGTTCAGGTTCTGGTTCTTTGAATGATGCAGCACTGCCCTGTTTGGTCTATGGCTTATGGACAGCTCAGGTCTGAGCTATCTACATGGCTCCTCGCGGGTCACCTGTGCATAGATAGGCCCTCAAGGTAATCCAAGGCTGGATCACTTTCACAACTCTCTGTAAGTCCTCTGCATGCACTAGACATTATCAAAACTTTTTTGTGAACTCTGAGCCAGATGATCCATACAGTGGGTCAGGAGCTACCCAGGGTGAGCAGCAAACATAGTATCACTTGTTTTCATTACATGCGTGAGTCATTACACGCAACTTATCTCCAGTCATCTTTTGCATCAAAATGTTATTCATAGAATTATAGAATCATAGAATCCGAGAATCATCTGGTTGGAAGAGACCTTAAAG
>NW_010404265.1:574-6121 GCF_000710305.1 Buceros rhinoceros silvestris | reverse complement strand
AAAACCTTTCTTTTTATCCAGTGGTGGCTCATTGTCTGCAGAAGCACTTCAGAGCACCCCAGTAGATTGTACCTACTAGATCTCCCTCCCCCTTAGAAAAGCTCTTTACAGATTTGTGAGTGGTGGGGTTTTTTTCCCTATAAACGTTTGGTTTTGGGAATGTTTTTGGGGGGTTTCTTTAAGTATCTGCCTAATTTTTGTTGCAGTTTCTGTTGGGAACAGGTGTGTATTATACTGGTCTGTGTTTCCACAGATCTCCCCTGGAATACTCTCAAAGCTTGTTATTTGTCACCTTCCTGTTACTTCGTATTAAGGCGTTGGAGAAGTGTCGTGCTGCAGGTCTGGATTCAACAGATCTCCCCTGGAATACTCTCAAAGCTTGATATTTGTCACCATCCTGTTACTTCGTATTAAGATGTTGGAGAAGTGTTGTGCTGCAGGTCTGGATTCGGTTACTGCTGAAGGGAGAGGTTCAGTTCATGATGAAGGGGGTTTTTGAACCCTTGGGTCAATATTGGATAATCTTGGTAATCTCTTGGTGCTTATTTTGTTGGCTTCTACAGTTATTCTTATAGACAGTTCAGTTTGAGAGAAGTCCTCAGCTCTATTCTTCATTGTTTGAGATTTCTGCCCCGGCAGCCTCTCACCCTCAGATTCCTCTGTGATGAAGAAGGATGCACAGACTTCTGTTTGTCCCCTCTGCGCTGCCCTTGTCTTCCTTCAGCAGCCCTCCCGTACCTTGGTTTTCAACTGACGCTGCAGATTCTGTCAGACGAGAACACGTATTATGGTCTTTCTTGTGGATGCTCTTTATTTCTCTCATTCAGGAGAGCCCATCTTCATTGTCAAAATATTTTCTGGCTGATAAATAGCAACAAGACTAAACCCGACAGTGGTTAGTGAAGGGGGAGCAAGGTGGCTGTTACTAGTCTCTTAGCTGAAGCAGGGCACAACACCCGGGGCTCAGCGGGCTGTATCCATGCGGGTGCAGCAGAGCCATGCTGAGGATGTCATCAGCTCTTGGAGCAGTGACCACAGTTACCAGAATTAAAAGAAATCGCTGTGCTCTTCTGTCCTGCTCCCCCGCACAGTGTGTCAGGGCAGTATTCCCCAGCTTTCAGAGAACTTCCTCAGAGCATAAAGAGCAAACTTCTCCTCTAAGTGTCCTTGGAAAATCCAGTTTCTCTGTGCTTCTGATGTCTCTTCTTCTGCATTTAGAGTTTTAGGTGATGCTTATCTCAGTAATGACAAATGGTAACTGAGCAGGAATTCTTTCAGTGCTGGTGCCGGCGTAAACAGTCTCCTGTTCCCTGCACTTCTGTGCCTGTTGTGTCATTAGCCGGTACAGCCTGGGGTGCTGAGGTTGCAGAGCCCCATCTCGGCAGGGTCTCTGCCAGCCTCGGTGCAGATAGTGCTGGGGGTGGAAAGCAGCTGCTCTACAGTCATTTTCAACTGTATGGTTGAACAGATTCTTTGCAGCTGGCTCATTTGTTGAGCATCTTCCAGCCCCTGCTGTGAATGAGGTGGCCCAGCTCCAGGTCCCAGCTCTCCTTGTGATCTGTGCCAGTCTTGTTTATCAGTTGTTTGATACGATGGTGAGTCTGGGTTCTACCTAAAAATAACAGTGTATGAGCATGCAGCCGGGACCACGTCTTGGGTGGAAATCAGGTTCATGTGGGCAAATTGATTATTTTGTAATTTTTGGAAGTTATCTGTAATTAGGAATGTCATAATTTTGTTAGCTTTTTGCTGGAGAATGATCCCAAACAAGCACATTTGTCTGGCATATCTGTTTGCTTGTGACGCTTGGGGCGTGGTATTTGAGCAGAGTATGGAACCGTGGCTGGCATCCTTCAGGCCTAATTTAATTAAAGTTGACTAAAACGCAACATCCTCAGTTTGTGAGGAAGCATAATTTTGGAGGCAAGGTGTGAAATACAGATTTAAAACTTAGGATGTGCCAAGTGGTTTAAAAAAAGAAAAGCCTCGGAAACATTTTACAGAGTTCAGTGCTGGTTTCCCAGCACGTCTGAAAGCTCCCGGGGGCTGAGGCTGGTGAGGTACCCCATGGCTGAGGACTTTCCTTGTAGCAGAAAGTCTGAAAACCTCAATAGCCCGGGCTTGAGTGTAGTGTTTGGGGGGTTTCTGGCTTTCAGCAGTTGAGCCATGAGTATAGACTTAGTTAAAACCAGGGTTTCAACCCTGTAATAGGTAAAAGGACTGTTGTTTTGGGTGTCACGCTTGGACACTGTACAAATGGCTGACTGTAAAGGGACCTCGGACTTGGTAGTGTAGACAGACCCTCCAGCACTGCAGATGTTCCAAGTGAAATGAGAAACTCCTCTTCTGATGAGAGGTCAAGCATGGTGGAGTCACAAACCCTGCTGCTTGTTTGCTGTACAACTTGGCTTTGATGCTATAGATCTCCTGCCCCTCAAATCTATTAATCAAAAATAGATTCAGTGTTTATACTGTTACCAAAGCCCTCTTTCTTCTGTCTGCCTCAGGCCTTGCTCTGCTGTCAGGGATTACTCTGGGCAGATAACATCAAGTCAAGTATCAGCTGAGAGTGAAAATGCAGAGGATTAAAGGTGTGCTTGTCTGTAGCTCAAATTAAATGGCATTTTGTTAGAAGCTTGTGTACATGCATTTACAGAAAGAAAGTTGTCTCCTTTCATCTGGTTTGGTGGTGGCACATAAGCCACAGCGTGTCTGCTGGCATTTCAGTCCTTCACAGCCACCAGGTGAGGTGGGGTGCTCCACTTCTTGCTATTTTTTGTCTGCTCTTCCCTGCCTTTAGATTTTGACATCTTCTCTGATTTCTTCTTTATGCTCTTTATGAGGGTTGTGTTTTCCCTTCTGACCATCTTTTTATTGCTTCAGAGAGGGCCTCAAAAGGTGTTGCCGATGCCTCTCACTGAAACCTTAGATGAGGCACAAATGGGAGCTCAGATCCAAGAGCTCTCTGGAGCCCGCTGCTGCACATGGGTGGCTTAGTCCAGCTGCATTGACAGGCGCTGGGCTCCAGAAGAATCCCAGCACAGTTCTCTGGTGGCTGAGAGATCCCTGGCATGGTGTTCACCTTTCTCCATGTCCAGCAGTGCAGTTCAGAGGTTGGGGGTTTTCATGGGGAGCGTTGCTCTCGCAGGAGGTACTGCCAGGAGAGCCTCTTCTCCCTTGGTGTGTACAGTGTGCTCCGTGATCCTGGCTGTCCCTGAGCTTGCTGGCATCTCGCTTGCTTTCCAGGTGGAACCAGGTGTGCAGCCGCTGGGACCTGCCTCTGAAGGACATGAAAATTTCCCTCCCAAAAATGCAGTAACAGATCAAGAGAGCAGCCATCAGATACAGCAGCTGGTGAGCTGTGAACCTGGTTTGGGGTGAAGGAGTGCTGTACTTTTTCTTGGGGTTTTCACCCATGCAATCCAGGCAGAGGTTTTAGAGAGTGAAGTCTTCTTAGGAGCAAAAGTGGGAAGCTTGGGAGTTGGTGGGAGAACACAGGCTGTCTGCATGAGAGTGTTGCTGGGTGGCAGCTCCAGGTATTGGGCTGGTGGGAGAATATATCACACTAAAATGAGAGGGAAACACACCAGTAGATTCTGAGCTGGGTTTGGTTTAGTCTTATTTGAACTGGGAACAGATATGACTGACCTGGGACAGGTGTTGTGTGAGGAATATGTCCCTTGTGAATTGTCCCGGCAAACTGGGACAGCTCACGGCGAGGTTTAGCAGTTCTCGTGTGTCTGAGGAACCAGGAGCGGTATTGAGTGACTGCAGATAAAGGTATGTAACCAGAGGATGTCAGCGCTCTGTTAGGTGTCATTTGGATTGGAGTAGGAGCTAAGACAGCACAGCCAGTGTTCCAAGCTGAGTATTTTCCACAGCTCCGTCTTTTTGTCCCCTGTACCCTGTTCCCTAAACTATTCTATACAGATAGATAGTAGAAATGGAAAACAGAGAACTCTTTCCAGAAGGTGAAAAGCTGGAGGAATAGCTGTTTCACTTGAAAGTTTTCTGGGTTTCCTACCTTTTAAAGATAAAAATCTCCCTTGGTTTCTATATTGTTTACGTTTGTCTCAAAGAAATTTTCTTAAGAAAATGAAAATAGCTAATACAGCGTGGGGTCTGAGAAGCCGGGCTTGAACTTCTTACGCATCATAAGAATGTGGACTCGCTGATCTGCTTATGCTTGTTTCATGCAGGAATTTGAACTCAAGAAAAAGCGCAAAAAATGTGAAAACCTTGAGCATGAAGTGAGAAAAAAGCACAAAAGATGCAAAGAACTGGTAAGTGCTCTCGTTGGCTGCTGCTGTGAGCGTAATGGTAGAAGAGGAGCTATGTTGTTGCGTACCTCTCTTGGATTCTCTTCAGTTTATCTTCATAAGGAATCACCAATCCTTCTCTGAACAGTGTCACAAATTTTAGGCTTCAGCCCTTGCGGCTGGAATTATGTATTTAGTCTTTCAGCTAACTTTCTCGCAGTATCCCATCAGCATCCTACGCCGTCAGTCAACAGGAGCAGCGGAGCTGCTCTGCAGGATGGTTTGGGGGAGTTACTCTGAGGGCTGGGGTGTAGTAACACCTGCTCTTTCTGGACAGGAGATCCAGCTGCAGGAGGTACAAAGTGAAAATGAGCGACTGGCCGAAGAGAACTTGCAGCTGAATGAGAAGGCTGGATGGGCAGGACAGGTAAAGAGCAGTATCTTTGTCAGATGGAGCATTAGCTTCTGTAGAGTTTTGCTCAGGAGAGCTTGCCAGCACGCTATGTTTTCACGTTGCCAGCTGAGTAACAGTTGTGTGCCCATCCGTGTTCCCCTATCCTGTGTACCCCATGGTAACTGCAAGCGGGGTTAACTGCCCTGTTGTTACTGCAGTTTCCCAAGACTTGAGTGAGGTGCTTTGCCCTTACTTGAGTTCGTGCTTGGTTTACCCGTGGTGACTTGTTAATGAGTTCATAACCGAAGACGTACAGTGGTTGGTGGGAGCAGTGTGCACTGTTCAGAGTCGTAGTAGAGCAGAACCCATCACTGCAAGCGACGGAAGGGTACAGTGCGTTCAAAAGTCCACAGTCGCCTCAATTTTTTGTCACCCTTGGAAAGGGGTTTTGGTGGCTGGTGATGGGGCAGGGAATAAGGACACCCAGGCAATTCAGAGCTTCCCTTGCCAGATGGAAGACCCAAAAGCTTCAGGTCTTGGGAAAAGTCAGGATACTTTCGTTGTTCAGTCTGTAGAGCGGATTTCACGGGAGGGTGGCTGCACCTTGGAGGGTTGTCTTCTAGGAACACAGTGTTGCTTGTGAGAATGGTGGAAGAGTCCAATGAATACTGTCCATGGGTTTCTGTTCCCAGCTCCTTCTCTGGACAAATGTGATGCACAGGAGTTGGAAAGTCACTTGTCTGTCCCATATGTCAATGTGGCCACCATGCATAAGGCTTCCCACATATTTAATAACTCTTCTAAGTGGAAACATTTGTCTTTGCTTGATAATCAGCGTTGCTAATAGTTGTCAAGCCACAGAGCACCCTAGAACCAAAATATGTTGTTGGAGCT
>NW_010404265.1:0-431 GCF_000710305.1 Buceros rhinoceros silvestris | reverse complement strand
TTCAGCAGGCTATGGGACCTTCTGTACTGTTCTGTGTGTTTTGTGTTTAATCCTACAGTCTGGGATCAAAAAAGCTTGTAGGCCCTTGTGCTTTTTTCCTGTCCCTTTGTTGTGTAGCCTGTTCATAGCCCAGTCCCTTCCTCCGGCAAATGGAGAGGGGAGATGAGATGAGTCTTGTGGGAGAAGTGGTGTGTGCAGATGAAGGGTTCGTCACACTGAGGACTGATACAAATTCTTGTGTATTTGTTTTGTGTGAAAGCCAGAGTAGAGGAGGGTCACGATTTTGATACCATTACGAGTAGGAAGCAGGTCTGTGAAACAACCTATTGAGACACAGAAATAAATTGTCCTCCGTTATTTATACAAGGAATACCTATGGCCACCTGCTAACTGAAAATCCTCTCTCTTCAGGTTGAATCTGAGAATGCTGA
>NW_010404264.1:7158-8374 GCF_000710305.1 Buceros rhinoceros silvestris | reverse complement strand
CCTCCTCTGCTGCTGCCGGTGCCCACCAAATCACTGCCTCGGGTTTCTAACCACCAGCTTGTGGTGGCGCTCGGTTCGCTGCTGAGAACCAGGGCTATAAATACCAGGTAAAGTGCAGATTATCCCACAATTATCCGTAATTAGCCGGATGGCAGAGAGTACCTTTGCTGCAGGACACTTCACATCTTCTGCTCTGTGCTGGTGGTTAACGGTATCTGGAGAAAATACCAAGCTGAGCCCGGAGTGGGGGATTTATTCTGTTCCCGTGGAAGAAGGATTGGCGCATGTTCATTCCTCTGCCCCTGCCCACCCCTCGGGGTGCGAGAGAATTCCCCCATTCCAGGGTGACCCTGCACAGACACCGCACAGGGTCTGGGGCTGGGTTCTGAGCACACGCATGTGCTCTGCTGAAGCACCAGCACGGGGCCAGGCCACCCTGGCACCCACGGCATCCTCACGCAGCTCAGCGCTGCTGAACTGGATGCTGCGTGGGTGGGGACTGCCACCCGGCCAGGCGGCTTCGGGGTGAGGATACTCTGAGGTGGGGAGCGTGCCTAAGGGCCGTGGGGTTGGGCCAGAGTAACCGTAACACCCCTTCGTTTTCTGGATGTAAAGCCAGTCACCGCACTCAGGTGGGGACACCAAACGTGTGAGTAGGTCACACCGCTGCTGCCAGCGCGTCTCCTGTGCTGGGGGGTCTCCCAAGCAGTTTGCTGGGGGTGGGCTCGGCAGGCAGCGATGGGGCGGGGCAGCGTGTTCTCCCTTCCTGAGGGAAGGGGTGTGAGCCGTGCGCCCAGGCTGTCCTGTCAGCGAGTCCCTCTGCATGCTCCAGTCCGCAGGCACCCCGCTGGCACCCGTCCTGCCGCCCCTGCGAACCCTCCCTCTGCTGCGGGGCCTTGGGGCAGCTCCAGGCATCATCCCTCCCGGGCCGCTCAGCTTGGACAGGGGGAGCTCGCTGGACAACAGCGCCCTGGCCTTGGCAGGAACGCAGGTAAGGCTGCGTTTCCCCTGGGAACGCACCCTGGAAAGCATTCTGCAGAAGGGCACGGCGACAGAGTGACAGTAACTGTGATCTCTTGTCACTTGAGCCTGTTCAAAGCCCCCTTCTCTACTCTGTCTGCCGCTGCGTCTCTTGCCTTTCGTGATGCCCAGGGAGCCCATGCTCAGCTCCTGCGAGCTGTCCTCTGCTCAGTTCCGCAGACCTAAAGAACGAATT
>NW_010404264.1:5704-7032 GCF_000710305.1 Buceros rhinoceros silvestris | reverse complement strand
TCAGCTGAGCAGATCTAAAGACAGAATTGTTGCCACTGCTGTTGGGGGAAAAGTCCGTTAAGTTCATTTTGGTGGAGCTTTGATTTGGGTCCAAGTGAAGCTTGACAGACAGTACACATAGTGTCACCTCCTCAATAAAATTGTCACTCAGCTGTTTGCTGAGAATAACAAAATTAAAAGGAGGTGACTGTGAGATTTACATGTCAGGTGATAGTTTATACAACGTGACCGTTGGGTCAACAAAACCACAGCAAGCGGTAACAAACGGATCTTTTACAGGAAAACAAAACCATATACGTGCAAAACATACGACTCCGCACCTGCACTGAGGGTTTTCGTCTTGCCGAGTTAAGGTGGTTTGTCAGGTGATAGTTTATACAACGTGACCGTTGGGTCAACAAAACCACAGCAAGCGGTAACAAACGGATCTTTTACAGGAAAACAAAACCATATACGTGCAAAACATACGACTCCGCACATGCACTGAGGGTTTTCGTCTTGCCGAGTTAGGGCTGGTCCCTGGTGGTGTCAGACGTTGTTCCACTGTGCTCTGGGCTGAAGCAGTGGCTGGAGGTCCAGGCAGGCTTTGCAGAGGGGCTGGTGCAGGATGGGAGCCCCTGTGGTGTGAGGGGGAGCATGGCCTCAGAACACCCTGTGTGCCGGTGGGTCTGCGTCTGCTCTCCCTGCTGCTCTTCTCTCACTTCCCTCCTCTGTGACTTCGCAGCCTGCAGAGACCTGTAAGTTCACGCAGCGGAGCAACAAGCTGCTGGACTTGTTCTGTGAAGACGAGAGTTCCTCGCGCCTGGCAGCCCCCGGTAAAGGGACAAACGAAGAGGAAGAAAGCGGGACTGAGGTAGGTTGTGTGCCCTGGCTCACAACATGTGTCGGTAACCACAGGACATGAAGCCTCGAGGACTAGAAAACTCATGCTCCCCTGGCAATGGCTGGTTGACTGTGGCTGTTCCATTTGTCTCTGGGCCATAATTTGGGCTGCATTTCCTCTGTGTGGGGGTTGGCCACTAAAAAGCCGCTAATCCTGTTTTCTCCTTGTCCTCTGTATAAATCAGTGTCTGCTACAGTGTGTTTCCATAATGAACTGATGGCGGATGCGTTGCCTTGGTGCATTGCTCTGGCTCTGCTGCTGTATTTCCCTGGTCAAGACCCCGTTCTCCTGACAGCTCCTCCCTGTGGGGCTGTGGAGCTCAGGACTCACTGCTGGCCATCTCCTTTTCCGACCCCTTTAGAGTCTCCGTGGGACAGCAAGGCTGCTCAGGAACCTGCATGTGGACATCAACGACTTGGGGGGCAGCTTTGGCTCGGAGGTAAGG
>NW_010404264.1:2440-5441 GCF_000710305.1 Buceros rhinoceros silvestris | reverse complement strand
GGGGTCTTTAGGAGAAGCCATAAGTGGTCCACAGTGGTGGGTGTTGAAGGCAGGTTTGTGCCCGAAGGAGCATGCTTGTGGGTCGGTAGATGGGATTTGAGGAGACGGCACCTTTGTGCAGGGCAGAGCTTTGCTTCTTTCGGAATGGAGAATGAGAGAGTTAGTGCCCTGTAGGTGTGATGGGTGAGCTGGACATCGGCTTTCCAAGGAAGAGCTGAAAGAAGAGGGTCTCAGATGCTCTCACAGCAGGCACAGCAGCACCTCTCAGAAGGCTGCTTGAGGAAGAGGCACGGTTCTCTTCCTAATTGTGTTTTTAAGCACGTGTAGAAAGAAGAGTCGCTCTCAGCTGAAGTCGCAACGGTGGCACTGGGGAGAAAGAGGGGCAAGAACTCTGGGAACGTCACTCAATTCCACAAGAATTTGAGAAGCTTCTGTGTGGACCACACATGGCAACCTAAAGCCTGTTTGTCCTGTCTTGCACCGCTGATGAATTCTGTGGCTCAGACAGAGCCCCAGTGATGAGTTCAGCACGCCGCATCCATGCAGACGTTTCATTTCCCCTGCGTGCTCTGCCTGCGCCTCCTGAGCGGGGGTCAGGCTTGAGCTGACAAGGGCACAATGGGAAGCGCGTTGCAAGCAGCTCTGGCGATTTGGCCCGACTGTTTGCGCTGACACTAATCCTTCCTCGCCGCTTTGAAAACTCCGTTCCGCTACCTGAAAGGAAATTAATTTCTTTTAAAGTGTTCTACAGTATTTCCCTTATCCTTTGCACAGCTTATGAAAATTAAGCTGTGAAGTACTTTGCTGGCGAACCCGTTGACAGTGCAGGGCAGAAATTGCAAAGGCTTACGCTGAAGTGGGTCTGGAAAGAAAAACCCGGCTCTCTCAGCTCCAAACAACAAGCAGCCTGGCGGGGCCCAGCTCCTTGCTGAAATGTTAATGAGTTCTGGAACAAAGAGCCGTCTCGGCAGTGCCGCAGCTGGGCCTGGGGAACCCAGTACGAAGAGGCAACTGCTGCCCCACAGCCAGGCTCCGCTCACCCGGGCAGGAGATACCTGATAAGACACTAGTGCCCCAGCAGAAAATGGGAATCTTGTGTAGTTCCATGAGGTGGCAGTAGAAAAGCATTGCTGTGAGCCAGCCCCAGCCCCAGCCCTCCTGCGGCTTCCTTACAGACCGAGAGGAGGAAAGGGTTCCTGCAGCAAGCCCTGGGGGGCAGAATCCCAGCAGCGATGGGGTGAAGTGAGGAAAACTCACACAGGCTTTGTGTAGCCTGTGGATTAGGGTCGAATCCCTGTGTTCCAAGAAGATAAGCATCTGGTTTTAGTGACTGGCTGAGACACAAGGACGTTGGGTCAGAATGGAGGCTGTGCTGAGGATGGCTTGAGCATCTGGGAGAGAGGGAAAGAAATGCTACCCCACCCCCCTCCCCCCCCAAAATGGGCTTTTCTGGAACAAGGGGTGGGTTACCTGGAGAAAAGGCACTGAAAAAACCCAGGTCAGATGCTGGAGAACTTGAGCTGTGAGGTTCACATGCCTCTTCTGGGCAGCTCCCTTTGCTTGGCTGCTTGTGGGGTCAGCTCTCACCTGACCCTGGCTTCTTGCCCTCTGAATTCTCGTGATGGAACAGTCACTCCAGACATGTGACTGCCCTGAAGTACAGGAGGATTTTGGGGTACTGCTGGAAGGGGCCAGAGGAGGAGAAGCCCTGGAAGCATCCCTGGGTGCCGGGAAGAGGGTCCATCGGCAGCAGAAGGGATCCCTTGATGGTGGGTTGCGGGCAGGTAAACACGGGCAGCCAAGGGGGTCCTCTGTGGTAGGAAGTTACCGTGCAAGGCCCCTCTCCCAGATGGAGATGTGTGAAAGGGAGCTGCCTGCAAACAAACACTGCGCAACACCACTTGTGTGCTTCTGCGGAGAGAGACGTGCTGGAAGCAGAGCTGCTGCTCGCAGGAAACTCCGTGGATACCAGCACAGGATGGCCAGTGAGAGCGAGGGAACGGCTGCTGTGTCCAGAGCCGCATTCCCTCCCGTGCTGGGGGAGCGTGGCTGAGAACTGCTGGAGCGAGCCACGGCTCATGGGCAGTGCTGAGCTGGGAAGAGTCTGCTAGAGCAGCGAGTTCATTGAGCTGGCTGGCAGGAACAGCAGCAGCAGAGCAGAGACTCCTGGGTGTGCGGGCATCTGGCCGGCGAGCTCCTCCGCAGAGGCCGGGGAGTCCTGGGGCTGATACAGGGGTGGTGACCTGTGGCAGGCGGGTGGCCCTGCCAGGCTGAAATGGTGTGTGAGGAATTCTGCTAGTGGAGGTTACCCACTCACCAGGAACACAGCAGAGCAGGGGAGGAAGACCACGGCAGCCGGGACGCTGATGTCGCCGAAGCTGACCTCCAGCACCAGAGGAGTCCTGCAGAGGAAGCTGGCAGCCTGAGAGAGGTGATGAGCTGCTCGCTGACATCACGGTCCTGCTCGCATGATGTCACTGAAGCTTTGCATGCTGTAGGCATCTTCCTGTGTCGTGGTGTGGATCTGATAGCTGCTTGCTTGGTTTCATCTGCTGGTTAAAGCATTACGTGTGCGGTGAGAAGTGTAAGCTCAAAAACCAGGGACAAGCGCTACCCAGGTGAGGTGCGGCAAACCCAAGCCCGCTGTACTGCTGGGCTGGAGAACAGCCCGAAATCAGGGAGCGGGGGAGCACGTCAGCTTTCGGGGCCATCCTCTGCGCACTGTGAGATTGTCCCTTTTTGCTTCTTTCAAAGGCAGTGAAATATTTTGTGATAATCTCTCATGTTCAGCGTGGTAGAGTACAAAGCGGTGGCGCAGTCGTCCTGGTACCTGAGATGAGCAGGGTGCAGTCTGGGTTGTTGCTCCCCCTCCTGACTGCTTGTCCTTGGATCAGGTGCCTTTCCAAAAGCCGGGGCTGTTGGTATGGATGTGCCTTTCCCCAGACCGATGCCAGTCACTGCAAGTCTGGAGGTAACGGTGGGCAGGAGTTCCCCATCAGTC
>NW_010404264.1:1963-2240 GCF_000710305.1 Buceros rhinoceros silvestris | reverse complement strand
GGTTGCAAAAAGATTGGCTAAAACCAATGACCCCCTGTCCCCGGCTGGCCAACGCTGGTCAACCGGGGGACAGGCACTCCCTGGGGAGCGCCCTCCCGGTCCCTAAAGGGAGAAGAAAAAAAAAACTCTGCAGAGTTAGGAGACTAAACCAGCTTTAGTAACAACGGGAAGATCCGACATGCAGAAACCAAGGCATTAACGAGCCGACCCGGGGTCAGAGCTGGGGTGGGGTGGGCTGGGAGCACGGCCAGACCGCGGGGACGGACCACAGTGAGGA
>NW_010404264.1:1333-1862 GCF_000710305.1 Buceros rhinoceros silvestris | reverse complement strand
CCCCGTGGTGGGGCCGGGGGGCGCCAGCGGAGCCCCGGCAGTGGCGAATATTTCAGTAACTGGAGTAAACTTTCCCACAGAGGAATCCGCGTGCGCCCAGGCTGGTTGGATACAGCGCCGGGTGCTGTGGGGTGCGTACTCCTTGGCAGGAAAAACCTGTGCACAGTTGTCAAGCACAAGAATCCTGACGGGTCTCCTTTGGCCCATCTTTCCCTGGGCACTGTTGGATCTCCTCAGGAAAGCTCCAGAGCCAGCCCGGCCAAAAGCGAGCACAGCTTTCCAGGCACCTCAGTCCCCGGACAGGAAAGCTCCAGAGCCAGCCCGTCCAAAAGCGAGCACAGCTTTCCAGGCACCTCAGTCCCCGGAGAAGCCCCATAATGAGGGTTTTCCGCTGGAGTAACACTGCGGAAGTGCCACTTGCACGCGTTGTTCTGGCGTAAGGGTGTTCTCAAGCCTTTGCAGAGCCTGGCATGGCTGGCCCGGGGTTCAGGGGGGTGCCTGAAACCCTGCTAACCCAGCACGGCACGGG
>NW_010404264.1:0-1264 GCF_000710305.1 Buceros rhinoceros silvestris | reverse complement strand
CTAACCCAGCATGGCACGGGGAAGGGGCCGCAGGCTTCCCTTCATTGTTCAGCACTGCGCAGGAGAGGCTCCGAGCCGCAGGTTCGGAGGGGAGCACCCAGCGACGGGCCTCTCTGTCCTCCTGCTCTGCGGTCTGATGGACGGCTTGCTCAGCCCCGAGGAGGCGTCTCAGACAAACGATGTGCTGGGAGCCGTTCTCGGTTTGCCGCAGCCCCGGGTGTAAAGCTGACAGCATTCCAGTCGCACTCCGATAAAAATACACCACTAAAATATGCACTCTGTGGATGGTACACGCTGTACGCAGGGCGCAGCTAATGTTTGACAAGCCGCCGCGGCGTTAATAAACCAGCACCAAAGCAGGATGTGCTGGCGGCCGCGTTCGCATACTGATGAGGGAACCTTCTCCCGCTCCCTCCTGGCCACCGCGCTTTTCCTGTGAGTTTTGTGGCCCCCCCACCCCGGTGCGGGGAGAGGCAGCTGAACCTTTGGGTGATTGAGCTTTCATTGGGGTTGTTTTTTCCCCAAGGCCAGTGGGTTCTGCCACCTCCCAGTCTCGTGTTAGCTCATCACAGTCTCCTCCTGAGCTTGGTGGTGGCTTAGATCGGCACCTGCCTGGCCCTGCTTCTCACTTCAGGCAGAGGCTAGAAGAGCAGCAATAGTCTCTTGCAAATTCCCATCTGTCACCGAACAAACCCTCTGTGGAAGCATGAAGGGGTCTTCTGCAGAGCATGAAGGGTGCTCCTGCTGCAGCCACTTGTCACTGAGACCCTGTGAGTAAAAAAACACCAAATGAAAAAGTCTGAGCCCCAGAAACGAGTGTGTTTATGTCACTTGTTTCTGAAAGGGACTGTCTGAAAAGAAACAAACTGCTCCTGAAGTCACCCGAAGCTTCACGGCTTTGCTGCTTGCTGTAGGAGAGCAGCTGCCATTTGTGCCCCCTGCATCCTCCCAGAGAGGGGGCGAGGAGTGTTGTAACCATAGTTGTGTTTGACTGGCTGCCTAGGAGTCTCTGAAATCACGGCAGGCTGAAGAAGGGGAAGAGTCTCCCTTGGATTCTGACGCTGCGTGCCCTCTGAGTCCAGTCGACGTCCTTCCTGGAGATGCTGACGGGAGCTTGTCTGGCCAAAACACGGAGGAGCTCGGTGGGAATGAACTACGGGGCCAGCACGATGCCGGGGTGGAAGGCGGCATCGCGGCAGCTCCTCAGCTGCCGCGGTCCCTGGAGAAAAGGCATGTGGCAGGGATAGACGTGTCCAGCAGCCCT
>NW_010404263.1:1438-2112 GCF_000710305.1 Buceros rhinoceros silvestris | reverse complement strand
ATGTATATATATATAGCTTCTGCCTGGGTGGTGTAACTATTTTGTAGATGCCAGTATGAACTCAACCTGGATAAGAAATTGTAAGTATTCACAACAGAGCCCAAAACCAAGTCATCAGACTTGTCAGAATGCACACATGTGATGGGGAACCAATTTTTCCACGGAAGGATTAAACTAAAACTTTGAACAGGCTGGTTAGATTTGGTACAAGTGGTTTGGGACAACTCTTAAACCCTTGGCCTCTTGGGGTGAAGTTTGACAAGGATATGGCCTGGCACCACATCAGAACCAAAATCTGTCATCACCTTGATACGGGGATTGTAAATAGGTTGAGGATTGTTGAACTGTTAAAGGACACTTGCAGGCGCTGTCAGGAGAATTTGTCATGGGGGTGGCCAGCTGAGAGGCCAATGATTGCCAGGGGCAGCAGGCGCGCTGGAGCACGAAGATACGAGTAACAAAGTGGACCGAAAGGCGGGAAAACGAGCCATCATAAATATAAGAGGGACAGATACAAAAAGATACAGATGCAGGTTTTGGCCGGACTAAGTGATTGACAAGCCTCCAGGGACACTCCAGGGAGGGACTGGCTGGGAACGAGCATGGTCAGCAAGAGGAAGAGTATTTACTTCATCCCTGGAGACCCCTACCCAGACCCCCAGGACAACACCCAG
>NW_010404263.1:0-1414 GCF_000710305.1 Buceros rhinoceros silvestris | reverse complement strand
GTGGCAGGAATAAGTGACTGACAAGCCTCCAAGGACACTCCAGGGACGGACTTGCTGAAACAGAGCATGCTCAGCAAGAGGAAGAGTATTTACTTCATCCCTGGAGACCCCTACCCAGACCCCCAGGACAACACTCAGCATGTGCAGCTCATTTGCCTGGGAAGGCAGGAGCGGGTGGGGAATGGGTGTTGACTGTTCATAACTATGTATCCGTCCTGGCTATATAAGGAGGAGTGTCTTTCAGTGGGTGTGCATGCTTTGAGGAGAGATCCCAGGTGGCTTAATAAACATACCTGCCCTCCAACCTCCTGGGTTGTGGGGTCCATTCTTCCATGAGTCAACCTCTTCATCCACTTTCTCTTTCCTGCCTTCTCCCTTTCTTGTGCCAGAGTTTGTGCAGCGAGTGCACACAAAATGAAGACCGGATCTCACTGAAAAATATTGCAGGAGAACACTTGCTGTCAGCCAGCTCAGTTTTCTCAGTGTGCTTCACTGCGAGCTGTGCTGTAACTTCGGAAACCTAAGACTAGGTAGGGATAAATGACTTATGCTGGATTGGTTTTCAGCCTACTGTCTCTAAGAGTACAGTTCACCTGCTAAGTTCCATTTAACGTCCATAGAAAAGCTAGACTGAATAGCATCTTACTGGAGAAGCCTAATGGTTTCTATAACCTCATCTTCTATTTCAACCAAAAACGGTCCTTTCAGACAAAGACAAAAATCTCATAATGGACTAAGGAAATGGGCAACCTAAAAACACTTTTTATTTCCTAACCAAACCATACTTTTATTTTTTTTACTGTGTTCAAGACCTAAACACCAGGCTTTGTCACTGTTCTAGGTATTTATGCTGGCCAGCTTGAAGTATCTATTTACTTATTTAATTCCCCCTAAACACTTGGGCTTGATCATGTGTTTGGATGATTTCCTATCCCGAATAAGCATTTTATTTAAAAAAAAAAGAGAATGCTTTTTAATTTGCTGCGCACTTGCTCACTTTTCTCACAACCTTCCCTCTACTGATTTACAGACACTTTACATCTTCCTTCACGTCTGTTACAGCATTTCTGAGAGCAATACGATATTAAAACATTCACTAGTATGGCAACAGCACACACATACCGAGGGCCCCGTTTAAGAATTTTTCCTTCCGGCAGCGAGGCCAGCCGACGGGATCGCCAGGTCCCCCTTCTCCTGTCCCCCACCTGTCCTTCCGGGCTGCTCGCAACAGCACACACATCCCGAGGGCCCCGTTGAAGAATTTTTCCTTCCGGCAGCGAGGCCAGCCGACGGGATCGCCAGGTCCCCCTTCTCCTGTCCCCCACCTGTCCTTCCGGGCTGCTCCCTCATTCATGATATTCCCTGACAGAAAATACTCTTGAAATGAACGTTTCGCGTCGCATCCAGCAGTGGG
>NW_010404262.1:192729-201318 GCF_000710305.1 Buceros rhinoceros silvestris | reverse complement strand
CACTACTGCCAATGAGTTGGCATATGATGGTTGTGCACTGGGTAGAAACTTCCGCCATATGGATAGTGTGCATTTGATTTCAACTGGGTCCGTAGGCTCATCATTCAGATTGTTATTAATCACCTCCAGCACCCGTACCTCTCTCGGGTACGGGCTACCTCTCTCCGTGGTGGTCCATTTGTCTGAGTGACATATAATATCTTCCTTGAAGAGACACCTTTCCTTCATGCCTAACAGAAGTTGTCTCCAGAGACTGACAGCTTCCCTAGAGAGGGATCCCAGCTGCTTGGTTTCTCTACCGTCTAATTCCAAACTACCGGCCCTGTTATCCCAGCATAGGAGCAGCCAAAAAACACTGTGCTTGCCTGGATGACGCTTGAGATCTTTCGCATAACTTGCGGCTCACTCAGGGATAGGGACTGGGTGATCACCTCTGGCTCTGCCTCTTCCTCCTGGTCTCCTGATGGCCCTGGTTCACCTTCATCCCTCACTAAGCAGACCAGTTTTTTGGTATATCTCTTTTTCTTCTATTTTTAATTTTTTTTTTTTTTAATAGGGACAACTGTTACCAGCACAGGCTGGATCTGTGGTTCAGCTGCAGTGCCTGTAGATGGAGTCTGAGTAGCCAGTGTTTACAATGAGGGTTGGGGGTTGGACTAACTGCAGTGCCAGCTGGTCTGTTTTTAGGACCAGACACCTTCTCTTTTCAGGCACTGAACGGAACTCAGTAGACATAGGCCAGGCTCCAGTACATTGCAGTGATTTGTGTCTCTCTGGAGTTGCCCAGTTGACAACATACCTTTCCCAAATACTTTACTAGTTTGTCAGGATCTTGCACTTGTTCAGAGGTAAAATTCCAAAACGTTAGAGGGGACCACTGTCCTACATACTTGCCCATACTCTCCCACACACTCTGCTACCCATAACTCACCAGCCTCAGAGTAGATCTCTGGGTGGTATTCTTAAAAAAAACCAAGACCTGAGACATTCAAGAGACATAACAATAAGAGCATGCTGGTTTGGGCATCTCAGGGATAGTCAGAATTCTTAAAAGCTGATAAAGTATCCTCCCCTGTCTTGCCCACGGATTGGGTGAGGTTACTAATAAAAAACAACAACACCGCATACAGACACCAGCTTAACCTCGTAACCAGGGTTATAATGGTATCATAGGTTGTTAATATCAAATACGGCAACATGATAGTCCTGATCCCTCTCCCAGAGAGGATAAACATCACCACAAGGAATACACAGTGTACATCAGGATTTACATAACACCAACATCCGAGCAAATGGATCAACGTGGTGACCAAGGACTACTTAATGAATATACAGAGTACATAGAGCAAAATTCTTTTAACACGCTTAGGTCAGATCTGTTATCTCAGCCCTTCATATTGCCCCACATGAGAGTCCTTTTTGGAGCCCAATGGTTTGAATCCAGCTGGCAACAAAGTGCCAGGCAGCTGCTGGCCCACCCCTTTCTAGTCCTGGGGGCAAGGAGATTAAAAAAAAAAAGTGAAGCCACTTGGATTAAGGTGAGGAGAGTTTGGCTGAATGACACAAAGAGAGAAAACACCACACTGCTTACTGCCATCACCACATCACACTGCATTTTCAAACTGAGCGCCCTTGCTGCTTGCCTCCCCACCTCCCTCCCTTATGTATATATGTATACTGGGTATGATGTCAGTATGGTATCACATATCCCATTGGCTGGATCAGTCCGGCTATCCTGACTGCAGAAATTAACCCCACCCTAGCTGAACCCAGGACAAGCAGCAACATCTGCTACAGTTAAGAATACAAATTAGTTTCTCTGCTCTTTTCAGCCACTCAAAATTTTCATCTTCAGAGCTGAATTTTTTTTTTGACTTGGCCAATATCCAATGGTGATTATTTTTTCAAAGAACATGGCAAAACTGATTTCACTGCTGCAGAGTGCTTAGAATGGCCTTCATCCATATTATTCGAAAGTCCTGACATAGAGAATTAAGCAGCTTTAAAGCCCACAAAGTTTAGGTCTGAGAGTCAAAAAGCCAGAAGCTTCTGCCAAGAGACTTCAAATGTGCACCTTTTATCAAGTGTTTGTACACCACTCGGTGCACATGGGCTCCGAATTGGCACTAAACCTCAAGGATCCACTAAGATGAAGTTGGGGTAGGAGGACTAATAATCCTGTAACCTACCACTACTACACAAGGCATTTTGCCAACTCACTGCTAAATTCAGTTGCACAGGCAAGTAGCATAAGGACTTGTACTCACATTTGTTAAAGTTTTCACAAGTTTCAATAATGGCTCTAAGACCTTTCCTCCAATGACATCATTTCCTGAGCAGATCAAACAGGTCACTGAGCCCAAAGAGGAAAGACTTGCTCCCCACTTCTCACCCATGCTCTTAGCTATGCAGCTCTGCCCCCTTTCTTGCACCAGCTCCAGTGCTCACTGGTCCCACCTTTCACCCAGTCACCAACATGGCTCACTGAACAACCTGAAAACTAGGTGGTTTGATTTGCTTAAATGGTTGATTTGCTTAAATGAACTTGGGGAGGGACTGCTGAGCACCAGAGCAAGCAGAAGGTAAATGGCAGGAACATGGACATGGAAGAGGCATACTCTCAGTCTACTGGTGGTAGCAAACCATTAATTAGAGTGCTTGTCCCTCCTCGAGCACCTTCACTCCAAGACTCTGCAAGCTGGAAATTTGTAAAGCACTCAAGACCCACTGCAGCTAAAATGCAGTCTTAGTATACAAGAACACAAATCCCATTCTAGCAAGTTGCATTAGAAAAATAGGTATTTTGTTTGATGGGTTTAACACAACAGTATGTAAACATCTCTGCCACAAAAAAGACAGTATAATGGTACTACAGAAAAAGGTGCCCAGGTAAGTATAATGATGCACCATTTGGAGGTGAAGCTTCCAGACTCCAAGATGCAAATACAGAGCCTCTTTACATTCAATCAATGCTCAATGTCCCAAGTTTGACTATTTAGTCAGTGGTACTTTTTGGGTATCTGGAAGAGGAGGGAGGGAAAGAATTGGTTTTAAAGTCACAGGAAAAATGATCAGTTTTTCATCCTGGAAGAGATGGGAAAGGGATTTGGGCTGAAGGTTTTTCAAATTTCCTTTGCATAAAGTTTCTAGCTCTACAGCCTGAAGCAAGCTATTTATTAATTGCAGACAATACATTCAAGAGGTTACGAAAAGTACAGGATAGGTGAGCAATGACTACTGGTTGACTTGCTTGCTCTTTCAACAAGTGCTGCAATTACTTCTATACAGTGCATAAAGTTAGTATGGATATAAGGCACAAGAGAAAAATGTAACACATCTAATGAAGAAGGTATAGCACAGATATTGTAAGCAGGACAGTCTTTTCTACTGAATCAAAATGTCCTTTTTTTTTGGTGGTTACTCCCATTCTACAGTCAAACCATACTTAAAGGAAATGATCTCTATACATAAGCACCAAGTCAGTCATCTTTCTAAGGTAACTTTGACAAAAACAAAGAGAAGGGGGAAAGCTTGGTAAATGTGCTCTGTGCTGTTGAGTTTATCTCAACAGGTATGAGACTAGATGGTAGAAGGCAGGCAAGCCACTCAAGGATATTCCACGTACGCTGTTACAGTGATAGAGTCAGATGCGCATCTCCACTAGCTTACAGCCTGCAGTGGTGCCTGCCTAAGCAGAGACGCTATACTACAGCATTAAGCTGGGACTCGAGTGTGCCCCGAGTCTGTGCTGCAAAGCACCTCAAGATCAAGCAGAAAACACATCTTGCATTTTACTGAAACACTGTCAAGTGCTACACTCCTTTCTGCTACCAAATTACTGGGAATCAGTAGCATTATTCAGCATAGCATAAGAGCCCTCTGAGATCTGCCACCTTGCTTTGTATGACTGCTCTATAACACTCTTCAAAAGAACGCACTGAGAAACCTCACGTAGATCTTGCAGAGGCTGTAAGTTTGGCAACTGTGTTGAAGGCAGCCTGCGATGTATGTTGTGTGCTCCGGCAAATCTGCCTGTGTTCTGTGCACTCGGGTACTAATGAACAAGTAGAGCCTTTGCTGACTTCCATGGCTTTCCCACATAGAGCTACAGGCAAGATCATGACCTTGTTTTGCAGAATGGTTTGATCCGGATAATCCCAAGCATGCTCACAATTGTTTAAATCAGTTGTAAAATAAGGAATTGCAGCCTGATTGTAATTATTAAAAAGTTAGATTTGCAGAATGAAGCACAGTCAGAAAATGTCAATGTAACACCTCCACTCATACTCTTAACCAATCTCCTGTGTGTACATATTTTGATGCAGTTTTGTTGCACTTCAAAACAAATTTTTTTTAAACACATGACCTCCACCCCCTGACCTGATCACATTCAGTCCACAGGATGGCTGGGACTTGTTGAATGAGAGGTTATTCAATATTTATTTTTCCTTCCAATATTCATTGTGTGGCCTTACATCGTATTTGTTGTACGCCAAGCGCCTCATTGAACAAGGCAGAAATCTTGCAGTAAGAACAGCCTGTGAGCATTTAAAGACCGTATTGTAATTCTGGTATTTCCCAACTTCTGTGCTTTTTGTTTCACTGTGATTTTAATCCACGCCTTTTGTGTTGAATTTCATCGCCTCTTTAAAAGAGAAAAAGTAGATAAACAAAGAAATTCCTTCATGAGCACATTGACAGACAGCAATAGAGCATTTGTCTTTTATAAATGTGCAATTTAGAGCTGTGGAAATAATTGATTTTTTGGTTTGCTAGCAAGTCAAAATAAGAGTTATATTTGGGTTGCCTTAAAAGGCAAACAAAGAAGTCTAGTCTGTCAAAAAGCAAAAACAATCAGATAAAGGCCCCAAAGTGATTTGTTTGGATGAAATCAAGTGTTGCATTGGGAATAGATAGCTCTGTTTTAGGATTACTAACACTTCCAAAAATAAAGTTCTCATTTCTTCAATTTTTTAAAATAAACCCCCAAAGTTTTACTTTGATCATCTTTCTACTTCCTCGAAGTTAGTTGTTCCACCTTTCTTCTCCATGCCCACCCTGCAAAGATCTTGTCACAATTTCAACTTGAGTTTCTGATCATTTCAACTGACTTAAAGTTGTATTTTTTGTTAAAAGCTGTTCAGGAAAAGAGAGAAAGGAGGGTTGCGTTGCCCACCTTCTGCTTTAAAGCAATTGACTAGGCAGAATCCCCCACTATTTCTGCTCTCATCCCTTCAACATTATTTATAAACTAAGTGCATGAGTGTGACTACACCTCACACAGAGTTAATAGCCTAAAGAGCACGTGATGCAATGAATTAATGTGATTACACAGTGGGGTAGGGCTGGGGACAGACAGGCGGCAAATCCAGAAGATTCAGCTCCATTCTGACTGTATGTGGTTGGTGGCTCTTTTGCGGGACCAGGGCCTGAAGTACACAATTGCTCAGCAAAACATGATATTGTTATTTATGTTGCCATAACCTGTTAGCCACAGCTGTGGTCCCATTGTGCCAGCTGCTCCAGACAAAGAATCCTCACACAGAAACAGCCTGCAAGCTGCTTAGGGCAGATCAAGGCTGAGAGGGACTGGGAGGCACAGGATGCCACATCCCCAGGAGGATGTAATACTCAGTAACAGGTTCAGGCCCCTCTGCACAGGAGACACTACCCAATTCTTTGAGACACTTCAAGTGTGGAGGGAGGTTTGACAAAACAGGAGAACATAGCTTTGCTTTCTTGCATGAAGGAAATACACACAAATCCCATTTCACCTTTCCAGGATTAATTTCAAGGCCTACTAAAATGCTGAATAAACAGCTGCTCAG
This sequence comes from Buceros rhinoceros silvestris, assembly GCF_000710305.1. Classification (NCBI taxonomy): domain Eukaryota; kingdom Metazoa; phylum Chordata; class Aves; order Bucerotiformes; family Bucerotidae; genus Buceros; species Buceros rhinoceros. Next base: position 195,490 of record NW_010404262.1, on the reverse strand, counting down.
AGAAGGTTCACTGCAGCTTTGGTAAGCAAGTGCTGTTGTTTACATTGGCATTGTCTCACCAAGATTTTCACATTTATGTTTGGTTCCCAGCAGCATAAGTTCCAGGCAATTCATGATTTCTGTGCACCTTGAAGTAAGAAACTAAATCCACTTGCAAACCAGACAGCAAATGACAAGTTCTTATACCTGTAAATGCAGACGTTCTTGTCATGATTAGATGTGATGGGCACTGGGGAGCGTTTATCGGTTCCCTCTCAAACCCTGTTCAGAAGCAGACGAGGATGCTTGGTTTCCCCTCCAAAAGATTGCTAGCACCTTAAAGCAGAAATGCTATAAAAACACAACCAGTTCTCTAGTGGGAATGGCAATGGGGAGCTAGATCTGGAGAGAAGTCAACACCAACAGTATTACTACTTCCATGCCTAAGCTGATATGTGCAATAGCTCAGATTTTTCTTCATCCTTTGTCTCCTGTCCCAGCATGGTTTGGCAGAGAGCAGTGTGTATGTCTGGGACCAGCTCAAGCCTGGAACCAGCCTAGCTGCATTCATATGGCATCAGAGGTATTAAGCTCTGTCAAACCTAAGCTGATATGTGCAGATCCCATGTGGTACCCTTGCACCTAAACAACCTGCTTTATCTACAGGCTGTGTTGTCTGGGAATGAATTATTCAGCATTAATCGATTTTTTTTGCCTTTTTTTTTTTCCAAAGAGAAATCTTTTCTTTACAGTTTATCTGAAACACTGAATTTTCTTGCCAAGATGCTCCACCACAGATACCCACAACTGCTTTTAAACCTATATCATTTCATCCTTGTTCCTCCCTTATTTTCTTCAAATAATTATAAGAATGAGGTGTCAATAAAAACATCAAAATATTTTGAGGTAAAAATACTTATTTTCTGAAAAAGCTGAAGCAAAAAATTTGGATTCTTCAATTCAAGGGAGGGGGTTGGGGCTAAAATACTTCACAAATCACTTGGGTCAAACAGAACACTCATTTCTGCTGAATGAAATACTCAACCAAAAATCTTATCCAGGCCCATTTGAAATTTAGCATTTAGAGTGAAAATGCCTGTACAACTCCAGCTTTATGCATAGGTGCATGCTCCAACAACAATAAATTGAACAGAACAGGGCACAAAGACACTGCACTAAATTGCATACTGCAGCCTCCAATTTTGTACTTTCAGATATTTATGGGTAGCTGCAGAGTTGTGGGTGCGCTCATTTTTCACATGCAAATGGTCATTTGCACATCCAGATATGCCTGAAAAATTAAAGACTTGTTTGAGCACTGATGAAATACAACAACTCCATGCACTGAATAAAAGCATTAAGGCATCACAGCATAGGGAAGGAGGAAATACAGAAGCATTATGGGACATGCAAGAAATTTTTAAGAGAGAAGCTGAAAAGACATTAAAGTTTGCAAAAGCATCCCTATGGTTTCAGAAATTTCCCTGCAGTTAGGAATAGCCTCAGAAATAGAGATAAGCAAGACAGCATAACCCAGCTGAAAAACCTGTCCTTGGCTTCTCACATGATCTATTAAGATGAGGATGAACCCATGCGGTTGATTGAACAAAGACCCTTAAACATATTATACCTTCATATTAACGAGACCACTGAAAATAAAAACCACATGCAAGAAATATTTCAGTGCACCAGCACACAAACAGCCATCCCCTCATCCTGCAGGCTGGTTTAAGGAGAGGGCAATGGCCTCCATGCAGTCAGCGAAGCTACGCTGATTTTTATCTGCTGGACCTACGGCCATATGTTTTGGCACTCATCTTTTCTGTCATATCCCACAGGTCAGGGAGAAGTAGGTGTCAGGCTCCATGAAACAAAGGCACGAAAAAAAAAAGAAAAAGAAAAGTAGTACTTCCCTTGCAGTTTTGTCAAGGAGAAGTGAAGGACCAGCTGAAGATTGGGGCCCCTTTCCTGCTGGAACGTTTGCACAAAACGCAGACATAATGCACACAACCTTAGTTCCTTCCATAGACAACATGACATCAAATTGACAGAGCTGTGACTATTTGACACCCAAGCTGATAACAGAACAGCACTTTTGAGCAACACTTGAACAATAGGCAAGAAATGTGGCTTCCATAAATGGGTGAATTTACAGCTTGCTGTTCAAGAAATAAATAAACCATTACCCACAAAGCATCATTTCTCTTTGAAGTATATCACCTGTCACTAAAGGTTAAATAACTGTCAACTGCTCATGCGAAGCTGGCAGGGGTAGGTTGTAGCTTTGCAACTTCTTACAGCTGTAATGGGGACTGTGCAGTTATAACCCTCCTGCTTTAAGGAACACGACATCACTGACTGTCAAACAGTGGGAAATGGAGCACCTACTACATGCCTGTTATCAGCTCATTGTCTGTTATGATTTTATGGAGGAAACAGGTCAAAATATAGTAGGCAGCAATCAGCATGAAATAATGGGCCAATTGCTATGACTGACAGGACAAGATGCAAGAGAGACAGGCTTCAGATTTAGGAGCCAACTCATAGGAAAAGCAAAGGTCTCCCTTTCTCTCCAAGACATAGTTATGCCATTAGTCTAAGCCTTTGTTCTTTGTCCATGAACCACAGACAACATGCTCACAATGCCCTAGGGAACTAGGGCAAAAGATTCATGGCTCAGACCATTTACAAAAGGGAGCAGGGGCAGGTGAATGCACACACACAAAGAACCAGGGAAACCACCAGTGAATCTTCAAATCCTATGCAGACTGTTCACAAGCCA
>NW_010404262.1:189071-192397 GCF_000710305.1 Buceros rhinoceros silvestris | reverse complement strand
CCCCGCCCCCTTCCTTCCTGCCAGCACTGGAAGAAAGAGACCAGCTTAAAATCCTGAACCACATGAAGGAAATAACAGTAGGGCAGGTAGTTTACTGATGGGAGACATCAGAAAACACACCAGGAATTCAGACAGTAAGCTAAAGAAGTACATGTTCTAGTAATAAGAGACATCCCAAGGACTTGTTAGCCTGCCATTTCCCACGGAATCTGGTAAGGATAAGGAACAGGGCAGAAATCACTTGCAAAGTCCCTCAGGCATTGGTGAGAAGTGATGGTAACCTTGTCAGACAGGTGATGCTGCTTGCCTTCTCCCTTCTATAGAGAGCACACGTGGATTTTCAAAATGAGAAATCATTATTATAGAAAGGAAGATAATTTATATACTTGATATGGACAGGGATTTGTGGCTACGCAGACATAAGTCTCTTGAGGCATGAGTACACATGTACTGTAGAAGTTCACTCACCCTGTAGTTGGCTGACCAAGCTCACAGGGCTCAGTCACCTGTCTCCCCAAAATTCTCCCAGGAAATAAGACATCAAGAAAAGTTAAAGCCTCATCTCTCAGCTGGATAGTCACTAGTCCTACAAACATGGCACAGTGGTCTGTTACTGCTTTTCTGTAGCACTTGTGATACTGTCCTCAGGGTGAGAAATGTTCAAAAATGTTTTCTCTGCCAAAGCTCAACAACATTCCAGGTTTTGCTTGGCAAAGCAGAGTGTCAGCCAGAGCTCCCTTCCCCCTCTGGAGGATGGATGCTCATCCCAGAGAACCACTGTCTGGTTCTTTGCATCCACTTGAGACAGAGTTACTGGAGTTGAGAGTCTGACCTACAGATAACCAGACTGATAACAGAACCCCAGGAACACTGAGAAACAAAACTCTTTTTTTTAAACCTCTTCACTCAGCTGTTTTTCAAATTCAAAGTGTCCATATAGCTAATCAGCACAAAGGACTTGCTGTGAGAGTAAAAGGCACCCCAGAAGCAGACAGACATAACTGTTCTTCCTGTTATTGAATATCTAGCAACTTCTGATTCCATTTCCATCTGAAAATTCTACCTTCCTCTCCACTCCACCAAAAAATACTCCTGATGATACCGAGGGAAGGAAAAGGGAGTTTGTACCAGTTTGCTGAAAGCACAAATACCATTTGCATGTTGTATTTGAGGTTTCATACTGTTTCTGAAACTCCGTGCCTGCTCCTGACCCCTATACCATTCCTCAGTAAAGTTGAATGAAGTCTGTCAGGGAAGAGGAGCATGATGCAAGAGGAAGTACAGGTTGTACAAATGCTACATTAGCCTGCCTTATCCAGTAAAACCAACCACTGCCCTCAGGGTGGGTTCTCAACCTGCTAAGAGCCCTCCACTGGGCTGGTGTCAAGAACTGCAGACAAACACCACCACACAGGTTTGCCATCCTCCCCATCCCCTGTCATAACTAGGAAGATTCACAAAGAGTAGCACTGTATCTCTTGGAATTCGCCTGTTCTTAAAAGGAAGATCAGCAGTTAAATAAATGCTTCATAGATGGCGCCTCAGGGGAAGCTGTAAGAAACCAGATAGAGGACCTGACATGAGCGGGGGTCACAGACCAATTTTTCTCCTTAAAACCTTCAAATTTTGTAGTGCTCTCAAGTTCAGACAGAACCTAAGTCATTTACCCTTAAAGAGGCCAAGTAACAAATTATCCAAGCCACGGATAGCATCGCCCAACTCAGACTTACAAGAATATTCTGTTCTCTATCACTTTTCATGGGCCAGTGAATGTAGCAGCACAAGAGCATGCATTTCAATGCAACAAGCTCTGTATTCTTAGAGACTTGTTCTCTTCCTTCACAAACCCTTTCAGTAACACCCAGCTGGAGAGAAGTATGCATGCAAGTATTTGGCACCCTTCCTCTCACTTGACAGCCAAGAGAAATCCAGAGGCCAGTTTCCCCAGTGTCCTGACAACCCTACAGGGATGGGATATTCATTTCCATTCCCATGCAAGATGACAAGCAAGTTATAAATTCTGTTCAATCCTACCATCCCTTGTTTATCTACCATGACAGTCTTCTCTGGCTCTTGTGTGGCTAGGAGCCCAGAGGGCATGCATGACCTTTTTCAAGCTGTTCTAAGTTGTCATAAGCTCTTTTGTCCCCCTTTCTATTTTCCATCATTCTATTCATGCCCTGCCCTTCTCCCTCTCACTCTATCACTCCAACATCCCTTTATTGCAATCCTCCTAGAACTTTATTTTCTCTTGTCTCCCTGTCCATGAAGTACAGCCTCTCTTACTTTCCTCTCTTTTCCTCTTCTTGTTCCCTTTGATGGTGCCTTTTATTTCTCTCCTCCATTTGTTGAGCAGGCCAAGCTTTCACCCAGACACTCCATTAACCCAAGCCTCCTCTGACTTGCTGTAGTACAGAGAACAGATGAAAACTGGGCTCTCCTCACCATCTCCTCCCTCCCTGCTTTCATTTATCTTTGCTCCCTCATGCTTTCTAACTCTACCCTTCTCTTTCCAACCACCTCCCCCGCTTCAGGCACATCATTGTACCTGGTCCTTTCTTGATCTGCTGTCATTTTTTGAGCTCCCCGTTTTGCTCATTTTCCAACCCCCCATCAGCAATCTCTGAAAATTAAGGTCAGAGATTAGTCCTTTGCAGCTTCCCTAGTGCTTGAACCAAAAATCACATCCAGAAATTTCCTTTCAGGGCCACCTGGCAGGGTAAACTAAGATATCTTGCATTTCCTGCCAAGGCCTGAGTTGCTGAACTAGAGAGATAGAATTATTTATAGAGACAGCTTATGAGGATGTTACTGAGATGATGGCTCAATACCTCAGAGCCAGCCTCTCCAATATTTCAGGTGGTAATGAATTAAAAAGGGGGAGGGGGGAAGAATGGTCAACATGACAAATCCTTTAGCTGGGATTTGGTTTCCAACAGCAGGATTTGGATAATTTTTTCTCTTACACAGATAAAAGAAAGAAAGGGGTGTCAAAACCTTTCATCTTCAGAAATATGGGCAGCTGTATTTGTGGTATACATAAAAACCATCTGATTTCTTTGACTTCCTAGTGTCAGAACTGTTAACAACACTTGAACAACTCACAAGTAGCCACTGAAACTGGTGGGTTTGTGTTTAGTTGTCTCATTACATTGCAATACAGAGGAGAAAACGGACTAAAGAAAGACTTCGGAAAAGAGTTTGGCATTGTAATGTCTCTGGTAACCATCATTGTATAGCTGGAGCAGGACCATTTTTCAAGTAGTAATGTGCAGGTGACAAGACATAAAAAGGTCATCACAAGTGCAAGAAAAACAATGACAAAT
>NW_010404262.1:171720-189004 GCF_000710305.1 Buceros rhinoceros silvestris | reverse complement strand
ACAAGAAAAACAATGACCAATTCACCAGGAAGATGGTATTCATACCAAAACATGCCAACTCCATCTTTACCAAAGCAACAACACCACACACAGCAAGAACACAGAAGGGTTAGGAAGCTTACAGCAGTTGCCTGATCTGCTCAGGGCATACATGGCAGACAACAGTCTGGGAACCTTGGATGAAGAGAGTGCCCTTCATCCTATACAGAGCATGACAAAAATTACATCTCTGCATCAGGAGAAACACTGAGCTTCATGGATGTAATTTCCAGAAAAGGAACAGGACTATCCATTAAGAACCATGGGAAAAAGAAACAGCTCAAGCTCATCTTAAAAATGTTTGGTCCTGGATAAAAGCATGGACTGCAGCTTCCACCAGGGTTGAGTTTTCTCCTGCAAGAATTGTGGCACACAGAACAGCAGAGCTTACTATGCAGCTTCTCTGTGGCATCATTTCAAATATCTACTTATTTAGTTATTTCCATAAAACAGAAGATAAAACCTTTTAATCACCTAGTTTTGGCACTTCTGGTTGAGACAGCCAATACATTCAAACAGCGAAGGAGGCAAAACAGTAACAGACATACATCACAGAATGGTTTCCTAAGTTTTCTTTTGCTAAGGGACTAAAGGGCACAGTGCCAAAAATAAGACATGAAGGCTAGCTAGCTTACCAAATTGAGAAGCAGCTCAGAATTCCTAACAAAAGAATGGGATCATAACTCGACAGGCATTTCTGATGGCAAAATGTGGAGAAGTGACAAAAAGGGAAATCAATGGATACAGTATTACCTGGCTATAAAGTACTCAAGAAGGATAGATTGGGGCCAGGTTCTCTTCTAGCAAAACTCCAGTGAATTCAGAGGAGTTATGGCAGTAAAGACACTGGTCCTCCAATGCAGAGACCATTAGAGTAGCAATAGACTCCACTCCCACAGTTTCCAGTAACATTACATCACCACAGGCACAAATTCTTAGTTTAGCATCTGTCTTGACAAAAACACCAAGCTGTAAACATATTTTGAAGTTATAACACAAGCTTTCTGTTCAAAAAAAGGTATACATCCCACAATGAAGGAAATCAACGAGGAAAAGAAATCTAATGTAACAGCTACTTGATCAGCCACAGCAAGATGAAAGTTAAGGGAAAAAAAATGGTTTAAGTGCTTCTTGAAACTGCCAGTTCTAGGGTACAAGAAGAACTGAAAATTGTTTTTCCATCAATTCCAACAAATTAAAGTAAAGGTAATTATTGATGAGCTGATGTATACCAGTGACCAGAATATCATCTAGTTCATGTTCTTAGAACAGCAATCAGAACAAAATCTAAGTCTTTTAGATGCACAAGGTACTATCACTTAATCAGAAATCAGCAAGACAGTAAATACTAAACACCTCCATTATGGCTGAAGTGCAGTGTAGTGCATGATAACTCCAACTATTTTTTCCTATACATGCTTATGTTTTGTTCAATTAATAAGGTGAAAAAAGTTTCAAAAGGACTGAGACACATCTACTTTAAACTGTAGAACAAGAGGCTCTTCCAACGTCTCTGATCAAGCTGAGTGTGCCCACAGCATAGTAGCAGATCAATTCCCTGTTGACAAATGGAAGGTAACCCACAGCACAAAACACCGTTTGAACTGTCCACACACTAACAGCCGTAGCCAGTATTAATTGCGATCACTCATGGAAGAGACCTGGATGTCACTGAGGACAGCTCAATGACAGTCTGATCAATATGCACAGGCAATACAGAAGGGTGAGGGGAAGCAGAAGCATGTGTAGTTGATTAACGTACCCAAGTACATTCTAGTACCACTGTATAAATTAGGGCTACACTTTCATTTACAATGCTACATTTGGTTCCAGCCAACAAGCCCTCACCACCACCTCCATGTGGTACCACACTTAAACCATCAGGGTTCAAAACATCGGGCAAATACAATTCCTGTCTGCATAAGGCTACATATGCTTCCAAGGACAGAGTTAACTTTCATCCTAGTGGGGCAGATGCCTTTGGAATGGAAGATGACTTAGTGACTCCCTAAGGCCTCATCTTCAAAGGCAAGCTAAATCCTAACATCCTTAAAAACACCCACTCTAACATGACCACTCAAAGATGACCAAATAAAACCAAGTGATTCCACTATTCATTAACAGAGCTTTAAACACAAGAAGTCAGCTGAGACCTGATCACTGACAGTGGGGTTACACAGTCTGCATTGACCCACAGAAGCAGGAAACCGTCCTGATGCAGTGCGTGCCTCTGCAAATCTTCCTTCCTATTTCTGAGACACCAAACACACCTTCATGCCAGCCAGGCACAAGGGAGATGGCTTCTGCCTGCTTCATCTATGCAAATTCCGTCCAGTTTGCAAGTCTACATCTTTGCCAGGACAGATACCACAGCAGTACAGCTTGGACAGCATGTGTGAAAAATACACTGGTATCTCCCACCCAGCCAACTACTCATGCTTGATGCCATCCTTCACAATTGCACATACCAGAAGTAAGAGCACCACTAGCCTGCTCAAGGCCCACCATCCACCCAACCCTGCTTACCAGCTCGTCTCAGTAAATGTGAAGAAGGCTATAGAAGCCAAGGAAGGGTCACGCAATATGCAGAACTCAGCTGTATCCCACTGATGTCTGGGAGTCACAGCAAGCCTGAACAGACCGTGATAAAAAGCTCTTCCTGTTCTTCTAAGTTACTCCTCTGCACCTGCCTCTGATAAAATTGTTAAGAAGGAAGAAAAAAAAAATCCTCCTTGTGACTGAAAATGATTTTTTGACTTCTCAAGTGTGACACTTGTTTTCAGCACTACTGAATCTTCTTTTTTACAGAATCATTTTGGTTGGAAGAGACCTTCAAGATCATCAAATCCAATTGGTCAGTAGTTGTGTAGTGGCATCATCAGAAGCAAGCTTGCTGCCATAAAAGAAATTGCTCCAGCTGTAAATAGTGATGAACATTGAATATTCCTTACAATTTCTGGAAATCTTTCGTGTCACTCATGACAGCACTCTATCCAATTAGGAAGCAGGAAGAAGAGCACGTTCTGTCCAGCCAGATCTTGCATATATTGCTCAAAGTGTATCAAATTGTTCACAAATTAGTGAGACCAAAATTATTCACAGAAATTCTGTGAAGAATCTCAAATAGACAGTAAATTGAGGGAGGACAAGAAATGATGATGATCTGCTTATCAGCAGTTTCAAAACATGAACAGGAAGCTGAGTTTGTCAGGCTTCTTCAAAAAGTTGTTTGAATTTTCACTGTAACAAGTATGTGAATTCGAGCACTGCAGACTACCATTGGAGCTTAGCGATGAATAACAATAGGCTCAAATACGGTCAAATTTAAAGACAGAATGCTTCCACCGCTGTCATGATTTTTCACCCCCCATCATCTATAAATCGTTTACCCAGTACTCCATGCATGCTGTCTCTGCGGACGATGTAGTCAAGTGCACGATGCCAAAAAAGAAAACGGCTTGTTCAAGAGAGACTGTGATTGCACACAACTTAAAAAACAAGGGTTTATTTTCTTTTCCTCTTCTGACATTGGACCTGTGAATTTCCTCAACCACTTTTTGTAAGCCCTTGAAGTTTTTGGTTTTCAATTTTTGTCTTAACATTTTCAAGCCATTTTAAAAAATTCAGTATTTTCAAGAGAGGAGATCAAATATACATTGAAGCCTTCAGTTTTCTGAGGCTTTTAGATGAGCATCTAACAGAAAGTTCTGGGAAACCATTTTAACTTTATGCACTCTTCACCGGTTTGTCAGGAATCTCTTAGCAGTATTTCCCCATACCCGTTACTCACTTCTAAAAAGAAGAGGAATTACTTTTACTGAAAGAAAGAGATCCAGGGGAAAGTGTTAATAAAAAGCTGTTTCTCTTCTTTTCCTGGAATACGAGACAGACAAACAGAAGTTCATGACAAAGCCCTCTGATGACTAATCCCTTTTTTTGCAATAAATGCTGACAGCTCTCCACCCCCACACAGACACACACTTGATTTCATTAGATACTGCTCAGATGCACATTCTAACTGAGCATTTCAGAGGAGATGTATGCCCTGGCCGACAGGCAATACAGGAGAAGACAGTATTTCACTGGTCAGACACAAAGATGCTTTTCTGTAAGTGGGGACAGACTGTTCCCAATAGAACGTCGTTACTGCTTGCTTACTGTCGTTACTGACTTACAACAACGCATGGATACCACTTGCCAATGGTCCCTCTCTTTGCGTACTTACACTCACACGCACCAGACTGACAGCGCATTCCCCACTTACTTGCCAAGCTTCTCATACAGATGTACTACGCTATCTTGCACAACAAAACACACACCTCACAAATCATAGTATAACACTTACTCTATCCGAGTGATTAAAACACTGCCCGCTACCTTAAACAGGTATGCAATTTCTATAGATGACCAGGTCATTCATGGTTTTGTCTCCTCTTTCCCCATGCTCACACATACATTTTTCAAAGTCTGCCCTGAAACAACTAAAAGGGATCTCATTTTTAAAGAATGAGGGCTCATCACCTTCTGATAATTAAGCTTCTTTAAGGGGTCACAGGGTGGGCAAGCAGCCTCACGGAATGGCCCCTAATCACGAGTCACCACTAAAAAAACCTTGCCTATATTGTATGAAACATGAAATAGCTAGGAATACAAGGAATACAACTAGGAATTCAACCCATAAAGCCTTCTTTGTGCAACTGAGAAGCCTCAGAAGTGCTTTGAAAGGCTTGAAGGAAGAGAAATGATTTTAACAAAAGAACAAAAAAAGAAAACTTGAAAGAGAACAGAAGTTCTGAAGTATGTGGGGGTGGGAGAAGTCTTCAGTGTTAGGAACACCAAAGAGATCTCTAACTCAAAGCAGCCAGAATAGCTTAAACAAGCTGAAGTGGCTATGGCTTGATATTCTTACTTTGGCAGTGACTGTAGTTTGTTGCCCAGGGGACTACACTGTAGATCTAACTGGACTATGGTTTAATTTGCAGAGGACCTAGACGATGGCTGCTCTCTATATCCCAGTAAGAGCAGTTCAGCTTGCAGGAGGCTAAGGAGCTGTGCTTTCGTGCCATAGCTTGCTGGCAAGGAAACCATAGCACAGGCGAAGGGACACCGACAGAAAGAAAAGGGCCATGGTTGCTATGCATGATCTGCTCTCCTCTTCCAGCTCCCAGAAGACCTCCAAAGGGCTGAGATGAGAAACGGGCGGGCAGACCCTTCGCTGCAATGGTACCGTGGTTTGAAATTCCAATATTCTCTTGCTCCCCTAGGGTAGCTTATGAGCCATTTTGGTTAGTGAACACTGGCTCCTAAAATTAATGAGCGTGTCTGTTTTCAACATACGGTCAATTGCTGATTGTTCTGATGTGGTGAGCTAGGCTGATGAATACATACCACCCACAGATAAAGAATGAACTGGGTTTTTCTGCCACAGGTTGAGAAAAGGGAAGAGGGGAAAAAACAGCAGCAAAAAACCTAAGACAAATGCCAAAGATACATCAGGGTGACTCCGCACCCAAAAATGCACATCATAGGGAACTGAATCTCGAAAAGATGTCTTCTGCAGCAGCTAAGGTTTTACTGAGCACATGGATCTGGTCATTTCTCTCTTTTCTGTAGCCAGCAACAGGCCCGGGGTCCTATAGCCCTGGGGTTAACAGAATGCCAAATCATAGCCATAAAAAGGTGTCTCCTCCACACTCTGCTCACTCATGAGAATAGCTAACAATGTCAAATACTCACACACTGCTCAACTTGACCTCTTAAGGTAACATCCAGCCACAGCTTACACTTTCACTTCACGCTCTCACTTCACGCCAATATGTACTCAGCTACCCAGTTCCCCAGGAAAGTGGCTCAGCACAGCTGGAGGAACACATGCACATGGCCAGCTAACAAAGTTACTGCATACACTACCTGCACAACCATGTTAGACAGCAGGTGCAGCTAGACAATCAAAAATGTCAAGTAATAAAAATTCTGATTAAGAATTAAAGGCCAAACACCCCTTGCCAGTCATAAGACATGCTGCCCACCAGTAAATTAAAATTTTTATGCCACTGCATACATTGTATGTGCCTGCTATCTACAGCCATGTGTTCACCTAATGAAAAATACATGAAAATCTAAATGGCATTAATAGTGTTTATTAGCCTGTCACCTGGACAGATACTCCCTTTATGGTTCTAATGAAAGAACATAGAGACACACACACACAGAGAAAATAACCCTCTCAAAAGAAAAAACCCTAATCCATATTACTGAACCCTTGACCTGAATTCTTGATGTCCCAAAATGAAAAGAAAATACACTCTGCCTGAACTGACATATAAAAGAGCCCCCTTCATTTAATAACAAAGCATCTGCTGGCCTTGTTATACATCTGTCATATATATATCAGGCTGGGCTCACAAGAGCGTGGAGATGAAGAGGAACTGGGACCAGGAAGCGGCTGGTAAAAGAGGAGGGAAATAAAAGCCGATAGCATGTGCAGGTGGCGGAGTAGAGGACAAACAGGAGAGATGGAAGAGCAGAGAGCAGGAGGGAAAGTTAAAGGGAGGTAAGGGAGACAGTGTCTGATCGATCACCCAGTCTGTATTAACTCGGTCACAGGGCTCTGATGATCTCTAAACGGACTGAGCTCAGCTCTCATGGTTTCTGATACCAGCAGAGAACCATTTGATTGAATTACAGTTCTTCAATTGATTGTGCCATATCAGTAATCTTTGACTTTCCTACTCACTAGCTGGCTCCTCTTACAAAGGCAAGCTTTGATGGCAAGGAAAGCTTTCCTGACATTTTTTAGCTGGCGCAAATCAGTGCAAGAGTTGAATTGCTTTCGTTGACATTTCCCAGGGAGAGCAACACGGCAGGTACCACTGCCAGTCCTTGATAACAATGAAAAGGCAGCTAAGAAGAGACAAACACACTTGGGTATACAATGTGCAACCCTTTGAACTAGGCAGAGATGAAGGCTACTTCCAGATAAAAAGTGCCTGCATCCTCATGCCATACATCCATTCTTTTCATGCTGTCCCACTCATATCCACCTTTACTGAGCAAGCGCTAGTGCTGCCAAAAGCCACCGTCTTTTTGCATTTTACTGCGGCGCAAGGACCCGCCTGTCTTACTGTCTGGTAAAGACAGAACGGAGTGCATTAGTGCAGCATGTAGGACGCCATCACAGGCAGGACCCCATTGTATTAGGTGCTGCACAAAGACAAAAGAATAGTTTTTGCTTCAAAGATTTTAAAAATATTCAGAGCTAAAAGATGGACACAGAAATGGCAAACTGCACAGAAACAAAAAGAACATTTTGAGCAGTTTGAGACACACTGGTCTGGATGAAATTCCAATCTAAACCAATTTAACCTTACACTCATTCTCAAACAGGAACTGAATCTGAACTGTTACTTTGATGAGTTTTAAGCTCAAAGCTTAAATATTTAACTTTCTTGCATTTTGGCCTAGCATACTTGTTGCCTCACTTCCAAGCATTCAGGTTTGGGGCTTTTCTTTTGAGAGCACCAGAATAGCACAAAATTTCAGAAGAGATTTGAAGAGGGAAAAGAAAACAACTGTGTCAACTCTACCTGCTTTTATAGGGAGCTCTAACTTCTCTTCTTTCCAGAGGAGAGGATCAAAGCACAAGGAAAAACATTAAGTAGTCGTATATCAACACCGCAGAAGCTGAATGAAACAAGACAGAGACTGCTTTACCTGCAGCAGGGACTTCCAACTGTCTGAAGTCAGCAGCACTGAACTGGCAGAGGTGGGGGCTGTGGGGAAGATGAGCGGAGTGTACTAGACATCAGCAACTCTTCACCTTATACACTGACCCACGGTGGTTAACAGATAGCAGAAGCGAGAACAATCTTATCATTGTTCTGATTTAACCTAAGCTGAGCTAACCCTAGACCATTTTCATCTATTTTTGGCCTATTACCTTCCCATCTTTTGAAGTCTAATAAACATAATTTATCAGGCTGGACCATTGACCTTGCTATACCTGACTCCATTCTTAATAGCCGACAAGTGGGCAGACAGATGACTCAAAAAAACCCCTGAAGCTTATAATGACAATTCTCAAAAACAGGGCAAGATCTTGAGCAATGACAGGTATCAGAGGGCAGTTCAGGCACAGGGCACTTCCTTAGACTTGGATCTGTAGCAAAGCATCCGTACCCTGAGGCAAATACATTGTTTCACTAGAAGTCTGCAGCACCTTGAGAAAGAGACACACCCACCCACAGCTAATATATTTCTAACTTCAGTAACTATCTCCATTTTGGAACTGCCAAGACAAGTGATGCATCAATTTGCCTACAGCTCACCCGGCATGATTGGTATCAAGGCTGTGTAGGCATCCAGCAAAGCGTTCACAAATTTCTCTGAAAAAGTAAAGACGAAGAAATCCACAACTGTAATCACATTCAAGATGCTGAGACCAGTATGAAAACTTCTCTGTAAGGCAGGCTCATTCTATGCAGTCAGAATTGAAGCTGACCCACTACTGAAATCTCAGCCAAAGACCTTTGCAGAAGACACCTGCGATGTTATCCGCATGAACCTGAGAAGTAACCTTTGCAGAGGCAGCAACAGTAGGGCAAGCAAAATTTGCATTTTAGAACTAGAAAACCAGGCTGCAGAGACATGATGAAAAGGGAAAAGAAATCTACAGCTGGCCACTGAGATCCCTGATGTAGCATGGGAAAGGTGTCATCTGGAGGGATTCATTGATGACTGACATTTTCTGTTAAGGCTTTAGGCCACAACTGCATCCAGTTTGGCTGATCAGTTGCTATCACCTTATGTCTTCTACACTACATCTGTATTTTTGCTCACTGGATTTAAAAATGTATAAATATGTGACAGACACAGCTCTGAAGATCTAGACAAGAGACACAGGTGTCACACCAGAGGCTCACATTAGGCTCCTGCTCCAACAAACACCCTTTTCCTCTCTCTTCCCCAAGGAAACCTTCCTCTCTCATTTATGGAGTGAGCTGCCCAAAGGGAAAACCACAAATTTAGAAACGACCACCCACATGTATTAACTAATTCATCTCCCAGAGGTAGAACTGCTCCTTATAGGACACTTGGCAAAGGCCATTGTCCCTGGAGAAAATCCAGGCCCAGGGGGAACTTCTTACAATCATAGCAGAAATCTGAACGAGTAGTTACCCAGGGTCCTGTATCTTCTAAACCAGAGCTGTTTCTTCTTCCTTGCTGGCACAGCCTCCCAACATATTCCTACTCCCCTCCACTGTTAAGATACAGCAGTTCTATACTGTGTGCAGATGCTGAATTTTTTGCATATAAAGATTATCATCTAATCACTCAGGGAAGAAGGTGCCAAGTAACATTTGAATAATCAGACTGAATGCATAAACATCCTGTAGTTACACAGTTGTTACAGCATATAATTTCTTAGTTTTCTGCTTTTACAGCCACCATCAGCAGTGGCTTCAATCCCCTCCTAAATATTAAATGACCTCTACAGAAATTATCTCAGGTGGGGAAGGAAAGAGGGAAACATTGTTTTCCCACTACAGAGAATGGCAGGCAGAGATAAAGATCAGGAGCAACCATTAATTCCTTGGACCCCTTGGGCTGTGAATTCTCCACAATCTGCTCATGGCCCCAAAGATGCAGACCCCAATTTCTGGCACTCCCGCCACATGGCCTTCTCCCATTTGCGTTTAGGAAAACTAGCCCAGTTTAACACCAGGTCCTATAGCCAGCACCTCCCCCTCTTTGTGGTGTCTTTGGAGAAGCCCAGCTTCCAGGCCTTGCTTCCCTGCCATGGCTCACGCTTAGGAAGTTTGTCTTGCCACCGGTAGGGCAAAGCTGTTGCCTCCAGTGAGGTCTAGTGCTGTCTGCAGTTTCTGTGTACAGTAGCTCTGACTGTTACGGTACACCTGTAAAATTATTCCTTCTCTCACACAGAATACAACTAATCTAAACCTAAGAACAAACAAATAGTAAAGAAAATTTCCCTATCAAATGCCACTCTTTTAGTATCTATTTCCCTTTCCAATTCTGATGAAAGCTCAGAATTCGGGCTTGTAAAAATGGAACATTTTGAAAACTTTGCATCAGCATGACATTATTTAGCACTTTTGAAAATAAAAGCCATTTACACCTTCTTGAATCAAGCACTTTGTTTCAATTCGTTGAACCAATTGTCCCCTCCTACCCCCCAAACAGCCATGCTTTTCCATGAAAGTACTGTGTTTTCTCAAGGGAGATTTAGTAAGTTTGCCTCACTTTCCTATTGTCCTCTGTATACCAGATTATCTAGCTCCAGTCTGCATCCCCTGATGTAACAGGGCTGCTTGACCAGCAATACACCATCATTTCCAACTGATGAGACCACAGTATGTCTGGGGAAACAACTACTGCTTTGCAGGGATGGAGCAACAGGAATGCATATAGAAACTTTCTGATCAGCTCAATCAGTAATTCCAAAGGAAGATAATCACAGGCATTTGTTGCTGGTAAAGGAAAAATCCCCCAGGCATGAGAGGAATACTGACAACAGTTCCTTGACCAGTAAACGCTAATTTAACAGAGCAAGACAAGAACTTGAACTCCAGAGACATCATCGTGGAGGTGCTGCTCATATTGAACTGAATGAAGATGCTCTGAATGCTTTTGTTTCAGAGGGACCTGGCTCGTTTCTGATAAGGCATGAACTTCCAATAATCCGATGGTTTATTCATACTCCAGTTGCCTTCTAGGATATCATCTTCACATAAACATATTCTGAATTAGCTTTGTGCCTGGTAAAGGCACTGTTAGCTCATCATACTTTTCCTTGCATTCAAAAAACCCAATTAAGGCACAGATGAATGAGAGAATGGGCAAGAAAGATGCAAGAAAATAGAACAGATGAGGACTACAACATCTGCAGTCACTTTGGACATCTTCAGGCTTTCAATACTGAGAACTACGGAAACCACAAGCAACATGAACCAGGGAGAAGGTGGCTTCATAGTGTCCAACATTAGAGACCCCGGTAGTAAATTCTGTCAGATGCAGGCAGTCCTAGCATATCTAGAAGTACAAGCAAGAGATCCTGGACCAGCTATTGGCATCTGGCACCGACCGCCACAAGCACTTTCTCACCTGAAACACAAGCAGCACTACCAGCAAATTCCCACTGGGACTAGATATCATGCTGTCCCCAATAGGGAAAAAACACCCTGATAAATCGGCTAAAAACACTGAAATTTGCAGGTTCCATGGAAAACACTGCAATATGAGATGCCTGCAAAATTTAAATAGGCCATGTAAATAGGTCCCCCTGTCTCAGGCACAGGACACACACAAATGACTTCCAGTCCCAGCAGCCAGACAGGGATGCAGCCACTGCTCTCCTCTTCCTGTTGTCCAGCAGGAGTGCAGAATCAATCACACATATTATGACTCACAGGAGTTCTGCAGAGCTAGCAGCAAGGGAGAGGGCAGCACACCTGAAGTACTCTTCACTCTCATCAGGCTGTGCTGAAGTGACCTGGGAGTAGCTGATTGCAATCACAGGCTCCTGCTGAGATAGATGGATACTACAGAAGGCAGTTTCCAGCTGGACTGGAGTAAGATATAGTAACTCTGTCCACAAAGAATGAAGGCTCCAAAGCAGATGAATTTTGGGACAGCAGAATGATGAATGGACTATGTAACTGTTTAAAATAAAAATTCAGACTACATCCCAGGGCACTATATTCATACACAGATGGACCTAAGCAGATGTGCCCTCCAAGCAGCTCTTGTATGAATAAGGCACTACAATCAAGGGCATCAGCTCAGGCTTCACAATTTTTTTTTTTTTTTTATTTAAAACCCCTTATCTCCCATTCAGTCTGCATCAGAGAGAGAAACAAAGTCACCATCAATTTTAATTGTTAGCTCTTACTGGAAGCATACTACTTCTGTAACTTGAACATCTATCTACTTAACTGTCACAGGGCTCAGACCTCCACTCATGTTTAGCTGTGAAGGGAAGAGCATTGCTGTTCCAAATGCAAATGAAGACAAGATCAACCATAACTTTTTGAGAAGCCCTCTGCAGACCTTACAGCTCCCTTGCTGCTGAAGAACAAAAAAAACCCAGTAAGCAAACACTAACCATCTCCTTATATCACGGTGGCTTTTAGGAATTGAGACTATTTCAGAAAAACCAGCTATAGGTGGAAAAGAGATATACACAGTTCTAGCTTATTAAATATTCAGTACAATTTCCATACAGAATTTCATATGCAGAAATGGCTTTAAAGTTTCCTTCCGAAACCCTATTACTGCTTAGTATCTCCAAGGCTTGGCTGGCACAGTATATTTCTTTCATTCATAAAGGACTTGCTGATGCTTCACAGAATGCCTGCAAAGAGCTGTTCAGACATTCCAAGTTACCAGCCTGGCAACACATAATGCTGTCTTTCACATAACCTGATCTTCATTTGACAGGGTCCTTGAAGACAGCAGGCAAAAGCCTGAGATAAGACACCTGTATCCATCGTCTCCTTCCTGTTTGTTCTCACCATGCCTGCCCAAGAAGTTAGATCAAAGTATCCCCATAGGGACATCTCATTAAAAAGCAACTCCTTTCCTTGATCAGGTCACTGGCAGCATTACACAAGGTTGCAAGTTCTTGTCCATCAGACAATGCTTATAAATAGCACAGGGACAGCACTGTCCCTCCATTTTTAATAACAACTGCAGAGATCTCACAGAATGACTCCAGAAGATTGGGGAGGGAGGAAAGTTGACCCTCTGAAACACTTCTCCTTTAGTTATACCTGACCAGTTAAGAATGAGTGCCTCAAAGACATCTAATTTAACGTTAAAGAAAAAGAAAAGACACCAACAAAACCCCAGGGGAGAGCTCTGAGTAGCAGAACTAATGAAGCCTCATTTTCTGCAGATTTGCATCTCATGATTGATTGACTTCGGTGCATAAGGAAGAGAAAGCAACAGCTGAAACTTTGACTGCCCTTGGGGCATTTATAACCACTCACTCCAGTGGATCTTTGCAACTATTAAGGTTTGAGTTCATGCTGTGGAGTATCCTGCGCTGGGGAATTCAGAAGGCCCTACAGAAAGCAATTTCACTCAGCTTAGCCCTCACTGCAAAAGGAGGCCATATGAACACAGAGGCAGAGACCAAAAGGTGCCACTAAGTCACTGACATGGTAAACTTGAAAGAACCTGAGTCCATAGACAACTTCACCTTGTCTGGGCTGGATTGAATTAGAGGCCTGGGTAAATAATAATTTTGTTTTGTCATGTGCCATGGAAATAGAAACATTTATGACCAAACAAGTTTATCAGGTGCCCAGAGGTACTACTTACACGGAAGTTTTCGCCTGAGCATTTGATGTTGAAATAGTACTTGACACCTGAGACAGGGCACTGACAGTCCCCACATTTTCTTAGCCACATGTTCAGAGCAGCCTGAGTGGCAGGAGAAGCATCAAGTCCTGATGTCTCTTAATCAGCATGGCTGCAGGAATGGAGGTACCTGAAACTAGAGGAAAATGCTGAAAATGGAGGTCCTATCAGGAGCTCCCAGAAGGAATCATCAGCACAGGCTTAAAGCAGAGTTACAGCTTCTTCTTCTGACAGGCGCGTGAAAGACCTGCTGGTGCCGATCACTCAAAACCACTGCGAGCACTCCGCTGCTGGGACCACAACGAACACTGACAGCTCGACAGAGTGCCATCGCTTTAGGTTGAACAACCACTTCCATAGCGCATGGGAATCCCGGCTGTTCATTGTGCCCGAAGCAATTTTACATGAGACAGCAACAAAGTAATTAAACTTTGAATCCTCTAGAAATAGAAGGCTGCACTTGTCATTGCAGAGTACCTGCTGCTAACAGGGAGCACCTTGATGATGAGTGACATCACATGGGCTCCAGGTGACAAACCAGCCTTTTCTCCCAAATTAATACCCTGCTGCACCATCCAGGAGAGAGATCCCCTTCATTCCTTAAGCACCATGCTTAAACATGAGGTAATTAAGTTTATTTTTCTGAATCTTAAGGCAACATTGCTCATCTCATGTCCAGCTGCAATGAGGCTTATATTTTAGACTTCCCCAAACAATCAATGTCACTAAGCATTTGCACCCTGTGAAAAGATCAGCTAGGCAAATTACTGTATGGAAAGAGGAAGGTTTACAAGTGTTAAGCTTCTGTGTCTGTCAAATCTTTCACATTCCGGGCAATTCTGCTTTCTAATTAGAACAATTCTGTCATATTTTCTCCTTTCGGCGTACTCTCACACCCCTTATCGATCCATCAGTCCCCAAAACTGGGAGGTTGCTCCATGTCACATTACAAAACCTATGACCATTTGTTTTCCATAGCAATAGATTTCACCAAGATTAGTACCTGATTTTACGCCAAGATGTGCACATACACAGAGGATACTTCTTGCCCGGATTGTGTAACCATATAAATACACCTGATAAAGGATGGTAGTATTACATGCCTTTACAGAAGGCAAATGAGAAAAATCCTGTGAACTGTCCACAATCACTCAGGTAGTCTGTGGGACAGCTTAAAATTGCTTTCTTTAGTTCCAGCCCAGTGCCTTGAACGTTAATCCTTGCTTAACCTGCCCTCTCAGTTCATAAAAAGACAACCTCTACTACAGAGAGTATCTGTACTACTTAGAAAAGAGCATCTCAACTACCAAGCCAGTCAGCAACATCATCCCTCTTTCACACCTTATTCCACGGCGCCTTTTACATGCATACGTAGTAAGTTTTCACACAAAACTTCCTTGCTGCCGAATGTTGTGTGCAATACAGAGCAATGTAAAACAAATACTGTTCATACTTATAAGAAAAGAGATTGATAGACAAGCAGCCCTCAAAAGCTGAGGAGGCTAAATGGAGCCACTACATTCTGTAAGTGAAGGACAAGACCAGCCTCAATACTGCAGTTAGACAAAAATGTATTAAATAATTCAGAGCTTATGTCACAATTACTTATGCAGAAACAAACAGTAAAAGAATAGGTATATGTGATTCAATATAAGGCATGTGAGAGGAGGGGAATGTTAAGTGCTTGGTGTATACACGCACATTCTTAAATCATAAATGTAAAATTAAACAAGCAGCTCTGTGAGCCATAAAGCTAATGAAAACCTTTCTCCTACAGCTGTGCATCTCATGGCTGGGCAGCTTCAATGGCTGAGAAGGTGTGAATGCCCAGTGAAGCTTCCTCCGCAGCACAGGCATTCCCAGGGCTTTCTCCTGCATAAACTCTGTGGGGTTTAATAGAAAGTTGGCCTCACGCTACACTTTCTCCCTCTGTTAGACCAAACCACAGTGCTCTCATCTCCTATACTCAGATACTTACTATCAGAAATCTTTTTCTTAAAGGCCCTGCTGTCTGAAATAGCTGGCAGGATCTAGAGCTGTGATGGGCAGAGAAAGAATATAAAGGAGCATTCAAAGACTGCAACTGTTTTGATTTCTCACTTTCCCATATTTCAGTAGCAAGGTGACTGCTCTACCACCACACAGCAGGTAGTAATGACAAGCACCACCACAGATGACATCCTAAACCCTGCTTGCTCCAATTATGCAAGCAGCAGCATACCAATCCGTATTTAAGCATAGCCCTCATGCTCTCACAGTTCACTAATGGGGAACAGCAGCAGCTGGACAGTTTATAGCAGTCAAAGTGGTACCAGAAGGACCCATGACTGTTAACTAGCTAGAGAAGAGCAGAATGGAGACATTTTCTCTTCTTCCCCAATCTGTCAGATTGTACAATGATGGGATTAACCTTTAGTCCAGGGATCATCAGGTCTTTCAACATCAGAATGAACAGAAAAAGTGCTTGCAGATGTTACTGTGATAAGTGCAATGTGCATGTACTGGGATTAGATAAAGTCGCAAAGAATAGTTGCTACATCTCCTTTATTGTCTGCTTTGTAAGACATAAAAAGCAAAAATAACAGATTCCAAAACCTTAAAAACTTCCATAAAGTGACATGCTTCTCTCATCTCAGAGAGCTGCCAGAAAAAAAACCCTGCAGCCCACCAGGAGAGGCTTACTAGCCAGACCTTCTGCACAGGAGCAGTAGTATAAACTGGCAGATGCAGCCGTTGTGGAGCATTCAGGGTGCTAGTCGTGATCCCACTGAGAGCACATTAAGCAAGTGATTTTACCTTTCTGTCTCAATTTCTTTATCTGTGAAATGGAAATACTGGTACTTAAGTAGAGGAATTCAAATGAAGGAGTACATTTGGGCAGGCTCTAAAATGGAACAATGCTGATTGTCAGAGAGCTGAGACAGCCCAAAACAACTGCAAGAATATTTCACCTACATCCTTACTAGGTTCTAGTTATTCCGAAAGGTGAGATTTATTAAGAAGCCAGTATCTCTTGCAGGTTTAGGGAACTGAAGGCAACCAAGACCAAGCTGTCACCATCAGTGACCTAAGTAATTCCCCTTGCAATTTAATATTCATTTTAAAAATGACTTGGAGTGTTTGCCCCAAACAATTCTAGCATGCATGCTTCTTCAGAAGCTCACTACCCAGACTGGAAGAAAACTTTCTAATGCACCATATTAATTTTAATCATAAGCTGGTTCATCCCCTGCTTTTCTTGTGCCAACACTGTTCTTCAGCTTGAACAGCCCTTTTCCCTTCCTGTTTTATTTTGGCTCTGTGTATCTACAGAAGTCACCTGCATACCTCCTGTGTCTTGATTTTAGCAGGCCAAACAATCTTAGCCTCTGCCAAGTCCCTGTTTCTACTGAGGGCTCGCTCTGACTCCTGAGAGGTAGAGCTGTAGTAGGACTGTCCCTGCCTTTCTGTCCTTATAATCCTGGTACTTAGTAGGCCTTTCAGGGCCACGTGGTGGGAGGGCACCTCAATTGTCAGAAAGAGTAAAACAGCAGGTCACTGAAGAGTGGTGTCTTTTATAGAGCATGCTACTGTGTGTTATTATTTCCATCACAAAAGAGGCAGCCAGAACACAGAGGACAATTCTCCTTGCATAACATCACGCAGTAGATGACTTGGGTACATAGGAGCTGCCAAACATCAGCCAGACCAAGGATTCCACATGAGCTATGTCCTATGGAAACAAAGGCAAACTCTTTAACTCTGTTGGTGCGTTTGCATTCAAATGCCGGATGAGAAGCCTGTATTATCTTCATAGCTACCTCAAGTCTCTGACATATGTACATTTTTTAGGACAGATTACCTTTAGACAATAAAATGGGGG
>NW_010404262.1:166302-171611 GCF_000710305.1 Buceros rhinoceros silvestris | reverse complement strand
CTATAAAGATTGGTGAAAAAAAAATTGGGGGGGGGGGTGTCAGGAAAAGAAGAAATGGTAAACATTGAATTTAGGAATTATATAATGAAAAAGAGGGAAGACCCACAAAGCACACACCTGCCTTTTGCATATACTTGAAGGTACTACCACATTTACAGCAAGGCTCAACTCCAAAGCCCTTAGCTTCAGGTTTGCCTTCTTCCCGAGGCTACGCCAGTCATGTTCCACAACATCTGCCACTGTGTTAATGACAGCAACCACAGCATGTAATGAGCCCTCACACACCTGCGCAGCTCTGGGAAGCAGCTGGCAAGTTCCTTCACCCATCCACAAGCTCTACATCTGCATTCATCCATTCCTTCAGGAAGGGCTTGGCTCCAGTCAAAATACCACCACCACCCTTCCCAATTTTCAGCTCCGCCTTTCCATCTGCTTTAGGTGGCACTTATGGTGCAGCACCCACTGCCTTTCTGCTGCCAAGAATTAGGGCTTCATTGCATCATGTCTCTAACAACTATGGCATAGAAACCGCAAGACAAGTGCTTTTTTCACAGAGATCTTGCTCTAGCAGCTGACTCTCTCAGGTGGCAAGCTTCGCTAGGGTATCAGAAAAGGATGTGGTGTGCATCCCAGACAGGCAATTACAGGATGACTAGTCCATGTTAAAAAAGTTTCTTCCTAATCTTGTCAGATGCTGCTTGCCTTAAGCCCTGAAGCTCTAAGATATATTGATCACCATCTCCTTTTATCCTGTGCAACAGAGCTGTGTTTATTCTCAAATTCCTCGGCCATCCCTAATCCTGCTCACTTAACAACCTGAGTGATCTCTGGTGGCATGGACTTCTGCTGCTCTAGTTAGAAGGAGCGTGCATATGTATTCCTCCATTTCAGACAACTGCTAGTGTGTCAGGAAAAATGGACAGAACATTTGATCCAGTATCCTCTGCTTCGTGCTAAAGTTCATCTGATGCATGTCTGTGCCCAAGCCAGAAACCCCTGCAACAGGTAAAGCTTTGCTGACCCTCAGAATTACTGGAAAAATCCCATCCAAGTGTCTTGAGGTATGTCAGATTCTAGTGAAGGGAATGGCAGGGGCAGTAAGTGGGCTGATCTTAACAAGCAGAGGCTAGTTTATGGTTTTTTCACCTGTGCTAAGACCACTTCTATTTAGGAAACTCAAGAGAAGTGAAGTTACCTAGGAAGACCCCAGCTCATACATTCCACAAAAGGAGGTTAGTTACCACCAATGTTAGAATGCACAGCACACTACCACTGTGAGCTTCCTATTTTCCATCCTCAGTAAGGCACCCAAACCAAAATAGTATACTTCTGAGTAAGAAAACCCCACCTCAATCCTTTTAATCTCACAATCTAAATACACACATTCAAGTTCCAATTTTCAACTCTCTTTTATCAAGTGAAAGTAAGATAATTACTGTCTCCCATGCATACATAATTATTCACAAAGTACTGTTCTGCACCAGTCACCATTTTGCTTACCTTCAGTATGCTCTTCCACATTAGCAGGACAAGGCCAGAAGCATCCTGTTGTAAGCCTTTCCTCCAACTCCAGGGCTGCAGGTGGATCCATTGCTTAACCCAGATATTCACACATTCAGATCCTCTTGCCTGACCCCTTGCATAAAACACAGGCTGTGGGGTTTTGTGTAGTGCTTCCTGAAGCAGCCCATAGCTTGTCTGGGCATCCTTTAAAATAGGCCAGTCTCAAAGTTTCAAATGCCACCTCAACCTACTATAACTTTCACAGGATGCAGCAATCAGTATTATTCCAGTCCAGTGCATACTATTGATTTATACAATAGTATGATAAGATTGTCAATGTTTTCTATTCCAACCTTCATGCATCCTCACACTTTTTAATTTTGTTGAGGGGCAGAAGAAAGGAAAAAAAGCAAAAATCAAGCAGAAGGTTTCAGTACAAAGATCTCTGCTCTCTTCCTCTTTGCTGATTGCAGTTAATCAGGAACCCAGCAGGGTGAGCGACCAGTCCAAATTGTTTCCTCCAAGCTGTAACCTCACATAAGCAAGACATGTACCACAGGACTGGGGTCTTACCCTACCTGGAGCACATCAACTGGCAAGGCCCTTTCCTTCCATGGATGCTCTGCTTGGCCTTTGCAGGGCAGATACAAGCTTACTGGTCCTACAGTAGCGGCTGGGGCAACCCCTCCTCTTTCTGCCAGGTTGAAGACTGATGGTTTAGCCTTAGTTTTTGTGCTCTGCCCTTCAAGCCAGCTCTAGACCTGCATGAGCACACTGCTGCTCACCTGGGATCTGTCCTGTTCCCCTTGCAGACTCACGCACAGGTTTTTGTCACCATGTTTTCCTCAAGAGGTAGGAAACTCCTGCAAAGCATCTTCCCTTTCTGGATCATCTGCTGAGAAAGAAGTCTATCTTTAGCTATGGCTTGGTGGTTGAACACAGGCCTCATGAGTTTCTGCAGAAACAGCTAGAGAAAAGGAAAAGCCCTCTGAGGTGTCAAGTCCTGGATTTTTTGTAGCTGTGTTTGGGGCATGCCTCTTCTTCTCTTTCTTTTATCTTTTTCTTTCTTTCTTCTCTTTCTCTTCCTCTTCTCTGTTCCTTCCCTTCTTATCCTCTGAGTGTCTCCACCTGCCACACCACCCTAAGCACAGGTGGGTCTCTTCAGAATTACCCAGCACCACCCAGCTTCCTCCTGACTCCTCCTCCACCCCCCTGGAGGGGGCAATCAGGCCTGCAGGTGTGAACTCCCCTCCACAGCTGGAGGAGGTGAAGTGAGTTGCTTTAATTGTGTTGCTAACTGAGGAACCTGGAGAAGGTGAGAGTCTCCTCCAAAGTCCCTGTTAAGTCCTTTACAAAGTAGTATAGTGTGCTTTGCCAAGCAGACTTTCAGTCTCCTGACTGCCCACTTCTACACCCTTTGCTGTTCCTCTTAAACTACGTTGCCTCCTTGCTCTCTGTTTAGACCACAGGGTGGGGAAAGGCCATCTCTTGGCATGAGGGCATGCAGCGGCCGATGTGAAGGAGCCTTGGTATCAGCATGGCTGTAACCAGCAGGACACAGCCACAACATCCTTGTGTATATATTCCAGAGCCAAAGACGCCTGAGCACAACCGAGCACCACGAGTAGAGGATGATGCAGCTGAAACCGGGAGGATATACGCACCTGACTTAGGATATTCACCTCTTCAGAGTCAGGAGTGAAAAGTGCCTCCAGAGAGTTTAGAGGCCCTGTCTCTCTGCATTGACCGTACAGTGAATTAAGACAGCCTGTCCTTTTAACACAGGCTAATCTAACTTAGATGCTTTGAGTTAGGCAGTGTGAATGAAGCTTCTTCTTTCTTTCCTTTCCTCAGTATTTTCCTAGTGTGGCTTAAATGCTACAGAAATCACATGGAAAGCTGGGTAGAGAGAGTGCGTTGGAGCCATTGCCACCTGACTGACTATACAGCTGGGAGATATTAATAATAATTTCTTCCATGAAGGCTTGAGAAAAAGAAAAGATAAAAAAAAAGAAAAACCCCAAGAGTTTTGTAGCTTCCTGTTTGAATTAATGTCCTCTGACAACTGTTGATTTGGGTTTGTGATTCGATCCTCCATATGTCTAGCTCTATTGGCCAATTAAGTGCAGGGGGTGATTGGGAGAAGCAGTGATGCTCAGACTGATTATAACAGGAAGCATCACACAGTACTTTGGACATGCAAAGCTGGCTGGTGTACTTGGCATTCACACAGCCAAGCTGAACATGAGGTAGCTGCTGCTGCTTTTCAGGTCAAGGAGATTCTCCCTGGCTCCCACACAGACAAGACACAGCTGCCTGGCTGTCAACCACTTGTGAGCAAGGGGCACAGTTGCAGGGTGGGAGTGCACAAACAAGCACAAGGAATTGCAGCGAGCAGAGGATCAAAAAAAAAGACTAAAAAAAAAAAAAGACTACAAATCATGAAAAACTTCTTCCATTACCCACTGCTGTAGATAGACAGACACAACGTAAGCCAGAAGGTTAGGAGTAGGGACCAGCCGAGAAAATGCGAATCAGCTTAGAACAATCCCAGTTTGTTCACATAAGGGAAAATAGATGGAAACCAGGACATTAAAAAAGAAGTATTTGGAAATTGGTAATGATCAAATATGGGCTGTGGAAGATAGTGGACAGCAAGTTAAGTTACAGATCTGCAGTGCTCTATAGCAGCAGCAGGGGAAAAAAATGAAGTTATCATAATGCTGCGCTTCATCTGCAGAGAAATTACGTCAGAAAGTGAGGAGGTACTGGTCCTCTGTACAGATCTGGCAGGGCAGCACCTGGAATACCGCCCTCAGTTCTGGGTAACACACATTTACAAAAGATGTCAATGAGCACAGGCAACACAGAGAAGAGCAGCAGAAAAAAAAAATTATTAAGGGTCTGAAAGCACTGACATATGAGAAGAGATTAAAATAATTAAATATGTATTGCTTGGCAAGGGGTAAGATTAACCGTCTACAAGTGTGTAAATACCAAGAAGGTAGAGGAATTGTATTAAGGGGTATAAATATAAGTGTAATAGAGCAAAAGTAAATACAGGTTCAATATTAAAAAAAAAGAAAAACTTAGCCCTGAGGGTTTTTTTAAAAACTTTCCTTGAGAAGGTGAGGTTTATCGCTTGCAGCAGCTGTAGCGGCATGAAGAGACCAGGATTGCAGTCATGCCTCAGTGGTGAGTCTCCACAGAAGTAGACCCAGGGAAGAAAATAACACCTCAGGAGTCACCAGTGATTAGGAACAGCCCAAACTGGCATGCAGACAGCTCAGGAGAACCCAGGGTTGTGGCAGACTTACAGGCCAGATGCTGTAGCAGAAGGTAGCATGGAAAGGGAAGAGACCAAGCTCTGCCTTCAAAGAGCACCTGAAAACCACTTTTCTTGGGGGCAGCAGTTGGCACTGGCTTCTAACCATCTTCTCCTTCCATCGTTACACCCACTTCTTCCATTTTCACCAGCTAAACCATGCACTGGGATGCCTCTCCCCTGCTGGCCTGCTCTGCAAGGGCATCTCCCTGTCTTGGCTTGCTCTGCTGTCAGAGCCCAACAGTGCAGCCCCATGTCGGAGAGCCATCAGCAGAGGGTGTGTTCTGCAGTGCTGTGAAAAGCGCTGCTGGCACTGCTGCAGCGAGCTCACCAAAATTGGCCTTGTCACTTTAAA
The DNA here is from genome assembly GCF_000710305.1 of Buceros rhinoceros silvestris. Lineage (NCBI taxonomy): Eukaryota > Metazoa > Chordata > Aves > Bucerotiformes > Bucerotidae > Buceros > Buceros rhinoceros. The sequence continues at coordinate 166,428 of NW_010404262.1, read as the reverse complement.
TACGTTAGACAATAAATCATCCCTCTGAGACATCCCCAAAGGAAAAACAGGGGAAAAATACAGCACTTAAAAGCCCTTTTCTATTACAAAGCCTCTGGGGAGCTTTTAAACTTGGAGAGTTTTTTA